>NC_051156.1:39061750-39141749 GCF_013339745.2 Dermacentor silvarum
CAAGTCAGCTCGCAGAATGTACTTCCTGAGTAAGAAAGTACATTCCAACTTTGGTCTTCGAACTTTGGTCTTCTACAATCCAACTTTGGTCTTCTTGAGTGTACCAGCGGAAATGTGCCGTGCTGCGCGTTTTCAAACAGACAAGGCGTTTCAGCTGACGCTGAGCGGTGCAGCACCGTCTACGTACGTAGTAAAAAGTGGCCGTACATGTCTGTAAAAAAAAGAAAATACACGTATTAGGCAATTCACTTAGTTCAAATACTATACTTGAGAATAAAAATAAGACAATTGTATTTACGTTGCGATAATCGAGTTTATTTCGCAGTAAATGCGGTTTTCCGACGTTTGGCTAGTTGTTTATGTTTCACCCGAAGCAGTGTGCAATCAAGCGTGTAGTGGTCAAGCCGCTGGTACTGAACATGTTGCTGGTCAAATTTATGCAATTTATGGAGGTGCCGGAGGACCAGTGGAAGGTGTAAGTTTCCTCCGTTTTCCCTCCTCTACCCTGATGAATCCACTTCCTTGATTGTTATTGTGAAATAAACGTTTTATCAACAGCATAAATGCATGAATCAGAAACTCGGAAAGTGTGTTTCACGATTGCACTAATTTCGATCGTGAAACCTGTACCTTGGGTTAGCCCACATTTACTTGAAGTAGGCAACTGCTTATGGAGGCGGCGGCTGGCGAAATGCTGCCGCCACTTTTTGCCCGCACCAAAAGCGTTTGCCAACAAATGCAAAAACGCCCGTGTCCCGTGCATTGGGGGCACGTTGAAAAGCCCCTGGGGGTCAGACTCAATCCAGTCACCAGCTATCGCGTGCCCCTTAATCAAATTGTTGTTTTGACACGTACGTAACACTGCCGAATTCAAGGAGACAACTGCTTAAATTGTGAATAGCTGGCTATTTGCGATGTTCCGCGTATGTAGCAATTGGTTTGAGCAGCTTTTAATAATTTGAAGATATGAAGTGCTAAGCTTTAGGTCTCTGTGGGTGGTTCGCATGCCCTTCGAAAATTGTCCCCTTTAGCCCAATTATAATTCGTAAAAATGGAATTTATAAGGCATGCCCTCGGACTCGAGAATGTGTATATTGAGAAAGTTGCAGTGACTCCCATAAAATTTTTTATGCTTTATCAGTAGGAGTGTCAAAGCGTAAAAAAAGCGTATGCGTGTGTAAATTGTTGAAAGCGAGGTATGTGGTGCAGGTGTGCGTGTGTGTGTAAGACTTCACTCCTCGAAAGGGCAGGACTTGAGTAAAGTGACTTCTTGAACAACACTTTGCAATGTGGTGAACATGGTTTAAATAATGTATTTGAGACCTGCAAGGAGTTGTGACATTCTAACGCATTCCTCTTGCATTTACCACGGAGTTGCCACTGAATTGTATGACTCACTGGTGCTGTTTGGCCAGAATTGGCAAGGAAACACAATTAATAATCAAATTTGCTGCATTCACACTATTTATAGCCAGCATAGTAGCACAAGCCACTAGTGTGATCGAGTATAGATTTGCAATGTGGCACTAAGATTAGTCATTACATTCAACTTAGCCACTTTCATAGCTGGTAATAAACTTAGAGAGCACTAAAAGAAATATTAAACAATGGAAATACCGCTGGCATAGCACTGGCAACAGTGTATGAGCAGGCAAGCGTATATGTGTGTGGAAATTTCAATGCAATGAACCTTCAGTGCGACATCTGTTGTACGAGGTTTTTTTTTTCTCAGTAAGCTGTACCAAGTCCATACTTTGATTTTTTACTTGCCAACCAAAATCAGCTTTATTGCCAGTGATCTTGTCTCTCGTTCTGGTAGCCTTTGTTTATGCGGAACTTAAAATGTCATTTCTTGCAGGTCATCCAGATGACAGCCTCACAATTCCTAGACTTTGTGCTCTCCATCAGAAACCCATCAGGGGCAAGCCACTTATGTTTGCCTTCAGACAAGACAACATTGTAAGTAGATATAGGCGTGTAGTCGAATATTCTGAAACAAGTTTCCATTTAATACTGTGAGGCTCCTTTGGTAGCCTCACAGGCAGCCTTTGGCAGCCTGTGTGTGCAGTTTTTAGATATTGCCGATGGTACAGTGCACATTGCAGATATGACTACTCCGAAGTATATACTTGCAATTTCATCATTGCCTTTCATAATGAAGTTTTTCTTTTCTGCAAAGATATTCAGAGATTGGGGCATTTCAGCATCACATTCTGTATTGTGCTTTCAGTGCTCATTTCAAGTTACCCTCCTGCTACCAATTTATTTGCGGGAAAGGAATATTTGTTTACCCTCTGCAATGCGCTTCTTATTTGCTCATTGCATCAAACTCCACTACCTTTAATTCTCACATAATTATCACAACCTCAAAATTTCGGGTGTGCCTAATGTTTTGAAAACAGTATAACAATCAATGTGCTTGATTGCGATCTAGACTGCAAGGGAATTCAAGAAATTGCAAGAAATCGTGGCTTCTTATGGTGGTTGAAAACCTCTTTTCAGCAAACCATGTGCCTATTTCGTTTACTGAGCTGCTCATGAAATTCGCGAAAATGTTTGATTTAACGCAGCCGTTACAGGAGAAGAGAAAAAAAAAGATTAACAGGAGCACTTTTCAGTTGGATGCAATGCTTTTGTATATTCTCCAGGTGGCAAAATGTACATTTAGGAGAGAGAGTGACCTGGAATCGGAGAGGGTGGGGCAGGCAGCCAATTTGCAGCCATTGTGACTCATGCATGTCGTGGCAACAGAGGATGAGAAATAGTGGCACTGCGGTCTAGTAAATAGGTCAGCACTTACATAAACTCCCCCACAGTGAGGGGAAACGTAGGATATGTTATCCAATAAAGATGGTGCTTTTAGGAGACAGCAGGAAATTTTAGGCTCTAGTTGAGCAGCTACAATACGAAGGACCACGTAAATTGCAGGAAGCCAACATAAACTGAGTAGAAGGACGTACGTAACTGTTCAGAGCACGAAGTAGAAATTTGGACCATCAGGAATGATTGTAAGTATAAATAAGGGAAGAGTACTTGTCACCGTATTACCGAGCCAACACATTGGAACAAGGGCAAAAAATAGTTGACAGGATGTTCTATATTTTCCAGGGAAATGTGCTGAAACACTGATTCTTACTCAGTCAGTAAATAAATATACAACAATAAATAATAATAATTAGGTATACAGAAAAGGCCTTATAGACTGCAGTGGAGGGTTGGACATTGTTGGGCTAGATGCAAGTACTGCTTTGCTACTGTAGTGCAGGGCAGGTGAGAATGCAGTTGGGGGTTTCTTCATTTTCGCCTGTTGTGCACTCTCTCTGTAGAATAGTGCTATTCGTCTCGTAGTGTATAAATGTTGCGTTAAAAACAATTATTTTCTCATGTCTTGAGCATAGCAGTCTTATTGTGTCTGCTCCCATGAAGTCTTCTGCTGCATGCTTCTGAAGTGTAATGCACAACTACATTGCAGATTTTATATTGTGACTTTTATATTGCGGCCACATCCATGCTCCTGGAGAAATGCCCATTGTACTGTATAGTGAAAAGGCTACTGTATATTCAATTTTGCTTCTATGCCATTTTGTATTTACGATGACTTAGTGATCGCGGTTTCTAAATTTGAAAACTGAAAATTTTGCCTACCTTTCATTTGTCATGCCCAATTAAGCTGTGCTTTGTGTTTGGTCACAATAATTAGGAGAGTTGTTTTCAGAAGCTTGCTGCCTTATCAAATTCCCTGCAGTGTATAGGATCGTAATAAAATGTAGAGTGAACTCTCATGATTCTGTTCTTATCTTGCTAATGCAGGAAGCAGGATTCCAGCACTGCCATCTCCTGCACTTATGGTCAAGATGCTCAGACAATGGAGTCCCTGTTCCTTGTGGTTAACCGTGAACAGTATTCTCGCTTTTATGAAAGCTAAAGGTGATTTCCTGCATAAATTACAATTTTGCAGCTCAAATGTATACACTTTATTCTAATCTGAATCAACTAATATATGCTGTTTAATACTTTTGTACTGTTTGATACAATCATTTCTTGTTGGAGAATATTACGCTTGATGTTTAACATTTATTTATGCAGGACTGGCTGATGCATGATGGCCTGTGTTTAAAAAATGTGAACTCACTCATTTGAAGCTTCATTCAGTAACGAGAGTATGGCTGATTTAATAGACATTATTTGCTCACTTTATGTACCCATTTGCTACAAGCCCTAATCTTCCATTATCACATCAAGTACAAATAATTTAGAAATTGGCAATGTATATTAACTTCATCCACATGTGGCCATGAGAGTACCTTAATGAACAGTGGTTTCTTTTTATAAGGCCCCCATTGATACGGCACTGCGCACCTAAACAGTAATAAATGTGGCATATTTAGGCTTTTGTCTTGCAGTAGAAAAAAAGCATTTTCAAGCAACATATTTTATAACAGACCATGCAGTGCCTTCGCATTACAAAATTTAAGGAAACCAGAATTGTAATTGGAAAATCTACTACGCAGTATTTTTAGCTCAGATATATTTACATTTGAAAAAAAAAACTATTTAGGCGGGAAAATTTTTCTTGCTCAAGGAACCTTGTTGAGGAGCGACAATTCATCTTGATGCTCCTGGATGAAACCTTATTTAAAGCAAGTTCATGTGTGAAACATACGTTGTTTCAGTTTATCAAAAATGTGGGCCAGTCAAGCTTTATATCGACTTTCCAAATCAGCTTTTCACAATGATTTGCCATGACATTGGTGTACAAAATAACAGGTGTGTTTCTTGTGTGCTTGCTCTGCATTTCATGTACTTCCCTAATTGACCTTTGCAAACCAAAACTAGAATTCTTGTACCTGAAATTTAATATTGAAAATTCATTCCTTTAGGTGGCACCAAACTCGGGCTGTTTTAGTGTTATCATATATACAGGTTGTTTCAGTTACCTTAAGCTAAACTTTAAATATATGCAAATGCTACGTAGCTGGACAGAACCAAGGTAATGTTGTTTGCCGTTGCTTGGAGATACTCAGAATATTTTTTGTATTCTGCCTCATTAGATAATTAGGCTTAATTGTTTATTCAATTTCTCAATTATTATAATTAGATGAAAAGTGTCAATGAGTAAATTGTAGAGCAACATGAGAAACTCCCAATACAGGTTTCTGTTGCTCAATACGTGCAACATAAAATTGTTTTTCCGATCGTGAAAGAAGCCCGCGAATACACGCAAAATTGTCGTCCGACTGGCCGCTCGAGGCACTTTATGTGTATTCGCGGGCATCGTTCACGCTCGGAAAAACACTTTTGTGTTGCACGTACTGAGCAACAGAAAGCTGTATCGGGAGTTTCTCATGTTGCTCTATACAATTTTCTAATTGACACTTGTCATCTAATTATAATAATTGAGAAGTTGAATAAACAATTAAGTCTAATGATCTAATTAGGCGGAACACAAAAAATAGTCTATCTCCAAGCGACGGCAAACAACATTACCTTGGTTCTGTCCAGCTACGTAGCATTTGCATATTTTTAAAGTTTGTCCCAAGTTCACTGAAACACCCTGTATATAGGACAGATTTGATCTGTTACATATAAAAAACATATTTTTGTAGGAAATGTAAATTTCCACGTACTTACAAATGTATTTGGTGATTGCACGTTTTAGGTTGTTATATATGTATTATGTAGTTATGTATTCTAGCATGAAATAAATATATTTACTTTCCTTGAAAATGCAGTATCCTATGTCTTGCTGGTCTGTATTACATTTTATATGGATATGTAAGTCGTAATAACCATTGATGTAGATATACACGCTCAGAAGTTATAGTTTGCTAGGTTGCATTTGTGCAGTGAAGACAGGTTTGGCCCTGAATTACTAATATATATTGTGATGCACACGTATAAATGTTGTGTATATGCCTATCGAAGCTTCAAGCTTGGCTATCAGACGCCGTGTTTGGTAGCTGAACTTGAACCATCTGGCACACAGGATTTATGCGTGGATCGCTCTATATAGTCGTAATTCAAGGCATGTACAGCTGAGCCTGCCTTCCGTATACTGTAGAAATAAAGGGTGTACACCCTTTCAACACCTATGAAAATGGGTGTTAATGAGGACTAACACCCTATCACCCTTCATAATTTTTGCTGGACACCCTTCCTTTAGGGTGCTATAATAGCACCCCAACTGTAGGGTGTAGGAAACAGCACCCTTAGTGTGTCCGTCTAACGACAAACTGATTTACACCCTTATGGGTGTTAAAATGTTTAGTGTGTACGCCTCTTTGCAAAGTCAAAACAACGATAGGTTTATTGATTAGCTGATATAAGATGCAAACGTCAGCGAACAATTTATTCAAATCTGTGTTGCTCTCACAAAAAGAGTTCACCTACTTGAAAAATGTATATACATTGTAAAAAAATTGCTTTGGTTTTACGGCAAATCTGCTGGTAATTTGTGACCGAACAGTTTCCGTAAGTAAGGAACGGTCATTTCCGTAGAACGGACAACCGTAAAAATAGAAACCGTATTACAAAATACGAGTGCTTACATATTCAGAAAACGGAAGACTCTGTATGCTGAATTGTATGGTTCGACCGTTAATGTACAGGTGCTTTCCGTATTCAGAAAACGGAAGGCGCTGTATATTAAATCTGTAGTATACGGTCCAACCGCTAAAATACAGGCGTTTTCGTATCCAGGAAACGAAAGGCTCCATATGCTGAATTTGTACTATACGGTCCAACCGTTAAAATACAGGTGTTTCCGTATCCAGAAAACGAAAGACTATGCTAAATCTGTATTATACGGTCCAATCGTTAAAATACGGGTGTTTCCTGTATTACGTTTTACAGAGCATATTGATTGTTTAGAATGTACTATCGGGGACAGAAGTGCCCAAAATGTGCGAATGTCGACCGAATTTTATTGGTGCTGCACTTTCTGCTGGGATCAGCCACGCTAACATTTGCATTCGGAAAGTGGTCTGCAATGCAGATAATAGCGGCTGATAGTTCAGAGATGCAATTTGGTCGATACTCGCACGTCCTGGGCACTTTTGTCCCCGATAGTATATATCCTTTAATGCAAATGTCATGAATGCAGCTCATCGCAGAAGCAGCAGGTCGCTATGGAGAAAACTGTCTCGCCAACACATTGAAATAGCTCAAAAGATCAAACACTTTGCCTTTTGCGATATGAATGAATTGCACGACATGTATACAAATAAGTGTAAAATTTTATTCGTCAAGTACTTTAGATCACAGAAGCAGTTTTATTTTCTTCGAGCACTCGTCTTGCACTGTTTCCTGGTGAAAGCTGTTCCCACATGCCTTGCAAGGATAAACTTGCTGCTGTTAGGAGAAACAAATGATATTGGTGAATTTCCACCCTAAACGAAGTGGCAACAAAAGACAATCATAGAACACAACAAAGCGGTAACTGAAGTATTAAAAAACCATGAACGTGGTTCAACATTGTCAGAACAAGGGATGTTGCTGTAGCCAACATTTCGACAGATACGTGTCATCAGGGCAGCAACTGTTTTCCTTGGCAGCGGTTTTGGATGTGCATAGCTCACTCGCCCCTACCCTCATCTGGTGCATATAGTAGGTCAAGAGAAACTAAAGTGTTAAAATAAAGGTAGGAAGGGTGTGTTTCGCAGTGATTGTGATGGAGTGTGTAGGGGCACTGCTGTAAGTTGTTACATGAGTAGGGATGACCTAAACAGAAAATGATATGTAGACCTAGTAGACCTATTCTTCCCAGAAATCAACATAGGAATTAAAATAAACTGTTTGGACATTTGGGAAAAAAATCAATGAAGAATTAGGCAAAATAAACTTTGTAACATGATGTGTCTGGTTAAGATCAGTGGAAATGGCAAATGAAGGTACGTTATCAATAAACATTTCATCAAGATCCGATAAAGAAATAAAGATATTGGTCAAATATTAAATAAGTAAGGACACCAAATTAAACTGGGTATGACCATAAATAGTAAAGAACAGCCTGTGAAAAAAATGGGACGGGAAATGATAACAAGGTGCAAGATAGAGACAAGTTTAGCGCTGTTTACTGTATGTTCATGCCACTACTGACGACTTGAAGTTTCAGTCTTCCTGCTGAAGCTGTATTACTTGGATAATGAAATGGGTCACTTTGCAGACAAGTCTACGTTCAGATTCTGTTCAAATCTTCAATGTAATTTTATGGAAGAAAATGGTATGGACAGTCCTACTGGATGGGCATTCATTCAGCAGTACCATCCACAGGTATTAGCTTAAAATTTATTGGTCTCACTGGACCTTAGCTCTTGGGAAATCATCAGCTGTTTTTTATCACAGATGCCTTCAAGTTATATCGGTTGGCAGGAGTGCAAGCAAACATTATACTTGTTGCCGCAGTCAAAAGTGATATTTGGTAACAATGAGTAAAAGATGCAAACAGCATTCTACAATACTGATTCAAGTCAACCGAAAAAGCTGCTAAAATGAATGTACCCTGGCTCCCAATACACAATAATTACACATCACATTGATGCTCATCGTGTCGATCATGCTATTAGAACACTAGGCATCAAGTGAGGAGAATAAGGAGATCAAAGAAATTAAATTATGGGATTTTACATGCCAAAACAACAATCTGATTATGAGGCACGCCATAGTGGGGGATTCCGGAAATTTGGACCACCTGGGATTCTTTAACGTGCACCTAAATCTAAGTACACGGGTGTTTTCGCATTTCGCCCCCATCAAAAATCAGGGGATCAGAGGGCACATCCTTTTTTTTTCGAACATTAAATGTGCTTCGCATTAATGTTGCCTTCCAAATCCGAAAGGAGCAGTGTGAGATGGTACAGCAGAATGTCATGACTTTTTTCTGCAAAATGACATCCTGTAGTCAAACCTTGTGCACATGTGCCAACCTTAGAATTTGAAAAACACCACAGTGGAAGACACAAAGTGTTAACCTGGCTGAAGAATACTAAAATTATTTGATTATTCATTCAAGATTCGCAGACTTTGCTCTCTATAGGTGCTGTAAACAGGCACCCTGCTTTTGCAATTATACCAACAATGATCTGTAGGGCGGATGAGGAGAAATGATTATGAAGTTTACGCAGGAGTATACGCCGCAAATGACAATCCACTTCACATTTTAATCTGTTGGAGGATGCGTACTCCAAAATAGAAGAAACTAGTGTACCCTAAAGATTGCTGTGGCCGATGCCTGTGCACTAGCAGGTACACATAACATGGCAGTTGCAATTATATTTCCACAAGCTATAGTTACTGCAAGCTACTGTCAGTGTACTGGTTCACAGCTGTAATACATTTAGGGCAATTTAAAACTCTCTAATGAATTTTTCTCATATGACAGAATTGCAATGCAATATCTTGCAAAAAGGTCATTCTTTATGTGCCGTCCCATACAATGAAACACCTTTGAAAAACCTGAATAGCCACCTGGGCCGTGACAAGAGGTGAAGTGTATTCTGTGTAAACTAGTACAGCTGCATAGTGTAAAGCTCTGGAGAGTGCATGTAGTAACAGCTGTGAAGCTTTTTTTTAAAACTGCACACAGTAAAAACCTCCTTGCAGTTTTGAAAAACTCTTCATTAAAAAAAGTTTCTGCGCGCAAACAAACAAGGACGAAGAACCATTTGCTTAAGAACCAACAGATCTGCTCAATCCAATCAACAGGACACATCAATAGTGCATATAACAACACGTGTGATAAAAATGCCACGAATCAGCGCGACCCCGTCAACATAAAAACAGCAATGCGCATAAAACGAGCACTTAAGATGAAACTATGTTAAAGATAAGATGACAGGAGCGAATTCTCTTTATCTACCAATGAAACAGAAGGATGACTGATACATTTTTACTTTAGTTTTGCAATCCAGTGCACTTCCCCAATTTCTTTCGCGGTTTGATTTCGTTGCCTAAACAATGTGCAGGTGCTTCTAAGACAAGGTGAGCACGCATGTTCTTGAGAATGCATGACTAAATGCTTACTATGGCCACCTTTCAGACTGGACAAGTGTTCCCTTAGTCTTGTGTTTATGCATCTTGCAGTCTGCCCTACGTACACATGACCACATGTCACAGGAACCTGATACTCAACATTCTTCGCACAATCAAGAAATTGGTTCTTATGCGGATGTTTAATACTACATTCTTTCTTTGCATCACCCTTACTTTCGAACTTAATTTTTACTCTAGAACACACATTACCTCTTTTGTTTTTAGCCGAAAACACCACTTTTACTTCGTAACTCCCAGCCACCTTTTTAAGTCTGTGTGAAAGGCCATGCACATATGGAATCACTGAAACCTTGGTAGCTAATTCTTTCTGCCTTTGATTTTTTGTGCATAGTTCTTTATCCTGTTTAAGTTTTTTCATTAGTCTAGCGCATGACGCCAGCATCACAGCAAGCAGGTACCCGTCCTCTCTCAACTGATCAACTTGCTCAAGAAAGGCAATGTTTACAGTGCGGTAACACGACTTCAACAATGCTCACTGGCAACATGAAATGACTGTGCCATTCTTTACAAGCCCGGAATTGCTTGAGGCATAGTTCATGTAGCTTGTTAACAAGAAACTGTAGCTTATCTACCAGTACTTGCAAAGTAAAATTTAAGCCCAAGTTTTTCAAGTTCAAGTTTATTCTTCTTCTAGTACAGCCCTTGCCTAGAGAGTCAAAGGCTTCTACTACTTATGAAGACTTGACTTTTACTTTGGAAGTACCGGTAGATAACAAGCTGCAGTTCCTTTATGTCAAGTTAGAAATTCTACCAGAACATGTGTGTTGGTCATTCACGCCCCAAACTGGAAAACCGCTAATGAACTATGCCTCAAACCATTCCAGGCTTGTGAAGAATGGCATAGTCATTTCATGTTGCCGGTCAGCATTGTTGAAGTCGTGTTACTGCACAGTAAACATTGCCTTTCTTGAGCAAGTTGATCGGTTGAGCGAGGCCGGGTACCTGCAAGCTGTGATGCTGGCGTCATGTGCTAGACTAATGAAAAAATTAAACAGGATAAAGAACTATGCACAAAAAATCAAAGGCAGAAAGAATTAGCTTCCAAGGTTTCAGTGATTCCGTATGTACATGGCCTTTCACACAAGTTACGAAGTAAAAGTGGTGCATTTGGCTAAAAACAAGAGGTAGTGTGTGTTATAGGATAAAAAGTTCGAAAGTAAGGGTGATGCAAAGAAAGAATGCAGTATTGAAAATCGGCGTGAGAACCAATTTCTTCATTGCGTGAAAAGTGTTGTGTGTCAGGTTCCTATGACATGTGGTCATGTGTACGTAGTGCAGACTGCAAGATGCATTAACACGAGACTAAGGGAACACTTGTCCAGTCTGAAAGGTGGCCCTAGTAAGCATTTGGCTATGCTTTGTCAAGAACATGTGTGCTCACCTTGACTTAGAAGCGCCGGCATATTGTTTAGGCATCGAAATGAAATCGCGAGTGAAATTGTGGAAGCGCACTGGATTGCAAAACTAAAGGAAAAATGCATCAGTCATCCTTCTGTTTCACTGCAAGATTCGCTCCTGTCTTTTCATCTTAAGTGCTTCTTTTATGCGCATTGCTGTTTTTATGTTGACCGGGTCGCACTTATCTGTGGCATTCTTATCACAAGTGTTGTTATATACGCTATTGATTGGTTCTGTTGACTGGATAGCCCAGATCTGTGGGTTCTTAAGTAAATGGTTCTTCGAAAATAAAACCAGTTGTTAGAACGCGATTGTGCTTGTGTTGCTCCTTTTCTTCGTCCTTGTTTGTTTATGCACAAACATTTTTTAAAATGAATCTTCCATTTCGGCCGACTCACAGTTTTGCTTCCTTTTTTTAACATAATGACACGTATGGCTATCACATGCATGTACAGTATGACCTTCATTCCCAAACAAAGTGAACAGCACTACCCTATGCGTCAGGTGCCTTGTTTCACACATTCTCCCAAACATTATTAGCGCGGGATGCTGAGGTTGGCAGGGAAACTGATTTGTGGAGCAATATAAAGTATTAAGTACTCAGCTCTTAATGTTTTCTCTGCTGTTTAAGCATCGTTGGGTCTTATAGTAAGAAAATACGGAATACAACATGCATAATTCACGACACAACCCCTTTGGAAGTATTTAGTAGTCTGAATTATTATGGATTGCATACTTAGATTAGAAGAAGGATTTCATTCCACTGCAAAAATTGCATCATCCCAATAATTCTTGCGTTTGGTGCTATATTTACTTTTATTTCAGTTGGCATGTAGATGCATCGACAGCGATATCGCTTGACATGTCTTCGATTGACTGTTTCTCTTACTTAACAAACTCATATTTTGAAATGACCTTGTAGATGATACCAAGAACTTGCTGAGCAGGAGTATGTCTAACATTCACGAGATCTGAGGCTCTTGAACGAATATCTAAGAAAGCCTGGGGTGCATGCTGCTCTCTCATTTAATCAGCAAGTTTCTGGAAATCATCTATAAGTTTTCTTGTGATTAATGTAAATTTGCTTGTACGGAAGAAACATGGAACTTGAACGGGTGAATTATGCAGCATAAGAACACGCATAAACCGTCAAAAGAATTATTGGGATGAGTTAAAATTCTGGTAGTGGAATGAAATCTGTTTTCTAATCTATATCTCAACTCCTTGATTATTGAGCCTACTACCACTACCTTTGCCAGAAACATTCATAGTCATTATTATACCTATGCCAAATTATTCCGACCAATATTCAAGCCTTCATATGCTGTTTTTTTTCACTGCCAATTCTCTGAGGGAGAAGAGGTGTCCTATTTCTCTCTACCTATTTCTCGTTCACTGTTCACTCTCAAACTGCATTAAGCTTGAGCAGGTTCTATGCTTAAAGCTGTGATTCCCTTTCCCTCTGCCATCTTTGATCCACCTGGTTAGCTAAGTAGGTAGAAAAACTGCAGAAGAAAGAGGGTGGCGCTGAGTTGGACTTGTGCCCCAAGGAACCTTTGCACGGTGGCTCGAGGAGCAACTGCTTGTGGCATGGAGTGGCTCAAGCTGTGATGAATTCACTTTGTAAAACCCTGCTGGTTAGTGCTGGCCCGTCTTTGCCGGAACAGGAATGAACGTTGGGAGTCTGCAGTCTCGGTTTCTTCCTTGAGCGCCATGGCCATGTAAAGAAACCTTGTCTCGACAGGCTGCATAAAAAAGGATAATTTTCTGAGCTAAGTCTTTTTTCCTAAAAGAACCCATTTAAGTTGTATTTGTAACTTTGCGACACTTTCCGGGTGATGCCAGCTGTACTTCATTGCACAATACCACAATAATGACTGAGCCGTGGCCATTTTGAATACAGCTTGCAACACGTGACAAGACCATATATACAAATGCAACCAAAATAGTAAACATTTGTTGTAGCTTCTGTATATGGCACTATTCGAATGAGACATTTGTAGCACTCTTCTCAGCTCAGTAAACTTATTTCTAGTTATTCTACTTTTCATGAGGAAATTGCCATGAGCTTCTCTTGAAAAGTAAGTAAACATTCTTGCTTCAGTTTATTCTTCAAATTCTTGCATCATGAATGGATATCAGGAACCCATTTACACCACAGGCAGAGCTCCATATGTTTAAAAACATTATAAATCAAAGTACAATATCAAAATTTTCATAATCGTGTCAAGCTGGTATTATTGGTGGCTATGGGTGCTTCAAGCAATTATTTTTCATTAAGGTGGAAACAGTTATCAAATCAAATTGTTTGCAGCAAGGGTGTACAATCCACAAAATCAATCAAAAAGGTCACGTTGTGTTCACTATTCAAACGTTTAGGATAGGTTACATACAACAGCTAATAAAGAATGCAAACTTGAAAATCTCATCTGAAGATTGATTGATTATTGTGGTTTATTGGCGCAAGGGCCAGATGTGGCCAAAGAGCGCCAAGACAATGGTAGTGGTTCGATAGTGGTACATGAATAGTGACTATATGAACACTAGATGTGACATGGCTGTAAAGGGGCCTAAAACAGTCGCTGTAAAGTGCGTAAAATATATACGTAATAAGATTATGGCAATGACTGATTATGTGTACTATGGACATGAACAATGTATTGCGAAGGAATGATGCGATTTACAAAATAATAAAGATGCTAGACTTGGCCAGAAGCACAAGTGCCTAAACAGAGCCCTTGAAACACAAGGGCCTGGAGGTATGTGCTATAAAAAGAAAAGAACTATCACAGCAATATCCTCTGGATAGAGGATGTGCTATGAACTTATTGGGCTGATAACATGTAGCACAACATCTTTCAAGAATGCGAGGACTGCATTGGTGCTAAAAAAGCGGTTCTTTACCGAGAAACATAGCGGGATGGAGAGGGACACAATAGCGATATGCTAGCGGAAAATGTTTCTTTCTTTCTCTTTCGGCTTCCCGACACTCCAAGAGGACGTGGAGGACGGTGAGCCTCTCGCCACATCTACCACAGGTAGGAGGATCATTGCCATTCAATAGAAAATTGTGAGTACCATATGTGTGTCCTATTCTGAGACGACAGAATAGGACATCAGTTCGTCGTGTTTTAGTTGTACAGGGCCAGAACCCTACCTGTGGCTTAATCAAGTGGAGCTTATTATTTGCTTAGGCGTCCCACAAGCGTTGCCAGTGGCTTCGCAGTTTGTTTCGTAGGAAAGGCTTCAGATCTGTGGAGGGAATAGTAGCGGCAGGATTAATAGCTTGCGATGTAGTTGATGTGGCCAACTGGTCTGCTAGCACATTGCCCTCGATGCCTCTATGACCAGGCACCCAGCATATTATTACATGTCTATGAGATTGGTAAATGTCACACAAGAGTGAGTAAAGCTCGATAACAACAGGATTCTTATGCTTTTGTAATGTTAGCGCTTTTACAAGATTCAACGAGTCTGTGAATATTATTGCCTTTTGTAGTTTCAATTTGTCTATATGTTTCACTGCAGAAAGTACTGCGTAGGCTTCTGCTGTGAAGATACTTGTTAGGGGGTTCAATACGTCAGATTTAGAAAATCTCATCTGAAGAAGAAACCAGTTTTTGAATATGGAGCAAAATGCCACCAGCTCATGTGGAGTACACCCTTACTATGTACTCCCAGCGAAGAATGTTGTTACAGCAATGCTTGAACACTATATGAATGTAACAATCAACAACCTTAAGCAGAATCTTAACACTACTAAACAAATCGTGCTTCGAAGATTCCTGATCCGAAATTCACAACAAATTGTTCTGGTGTTGTATGTGTTAAGCTTGTTGTGTGTTCTGAAATGCAAGCTCACATCTACAATTTCTCTAAAGGCAATATCAGCTTTCTCAAGATAGGTATGACGTACAGATAAAGTGGATAATGCATGACATCATGAACAGTCTTATGTGTTTACCAGTGGGCTCACTCTTGCAGCCATGAAATTATGAGATGCAGACACATTTTACATTGAAACCGGTTTTGTGGAGTACTGCATGCTTCCCATGCTTCTCCAGTTGTGAGAGCCGTCTCCCCTACACAAATGAGTGATGAGGAATAAAAAAAGAATTTCAACATGCAACAATATGTTTGTCATTTGCTAGTATCCAGCAGGCTTTTTGACTCCTAGCTTGCCTCATACAAATTTACCATGCACAGTATTTGCTTTGCATAAGCATCAGCCTTTTTACGATGCAATGTGTACAGAGCCTTTGCTCTTAGTTTTTCTGCTTTGGAAACAGTTACCGTGTGTTCAGCTGGCGTCGAGAAAGGGGAAATAAAATACTATGTGCACCACTGATCTGTACTATTGCTTCGCTGGATGCCGCTTCGCTGCCCACAGAGCCAGGCGTAGATGAAGCAAGCGGAAATGCAGTGTCGTGCAGCGGCTTGTCCTAAAAGTAGGGCATACTCTGCACTTACTAGTGTGTGCCGTCGCATAATATTGCTGCCATAAAAATTATTCTTCGTGGTTTTCCACATCTAGGCGATGTCTCCACATGTCTGGTGAGAGCTTTTACGACGTTCTGAACCCGTACGTGATAATTTTTTCTTACAGAAAGCATTTTCTGATTCACAAGTGTTTTCAGCACACGCCACTCATGTTAGCGATGCTGTCAGTGCTGTGATGGAAAATTCTGGACGTCTTCTCGAAATACTTCTCAGGACTGCTTTGGTAGCTTACGGCACAAAGGGCAAGCATTATAGCAGAAGAAATGCCGCACTCCTGTGCAGGTGAAATGCCACAGCAAAGTCGTGAAGTACCAACTTCTGGGACAAGGTTGGCTTCAGTCGAAGGCGCTCAATGCGCTATCCAGCCCCCTATAGTAGATCTCAGTGGTGTGCAACCTTTTATACTAGCTTTGCTTTCTAGTCGGAACATTGGAAACAGCTCCCACCTTACTTTTCTCAACCTGTAACATGCGAATCGAAAGTCGCATCACTGTATTGATTCTATGGCTTTAGTTTTCTAAGCAAACTGCCTGCATATTCTAGCATGTTGTTAAAAATATAGTTGGCACATTTTTACTGTTACAAGACAGGTTAGTTGGCTGATAGAAATGTGAAACATGTTACCAGCGCTCTGATAGGATGCAAGAAGCAGAATTGAAATTTACTTGGCACAGGGGCTACAGCAGGTAAGTATGGTTACTGTGTGTTCTAGTGTTGTTTCAAGTAAAAGTTAAGTTTTTATGTTATATTTCTACTTATTCTGAACCATTAAACTGCACAATCAATGTTCCAAGTTTATACATTCTTGGCGTATGATTGCCCATGTGATTTATTTCCTATGAACACAGGCAGTAATCCCTCTATAATAAGCAAAATGAGTTAGAAAAAGAAAAGCCGTGATAATAGTCCACAATTGCCGAGGGCAGAAGTAATGGATGATAGCACTTAATTGAAGCTACATAAATATTCAGTTTTCTCACAGCTTGTTCAGCAAGTAATAAAGAGGTATGCTGTGCACCTTTGCATGACCAATGCAATCTGGTGAGAGACTGTGCACTGAGTCTGCTTGGTTGTGTTTGGCAGTTTGACTTTGTTATTTTGCTATACATAATTCCTTGGGTACTCGTAGCTTACTTTGCGATAAAATGGAACTTGGAGCAGTGGTCATCTATACATAAATATTTGCACATAAATAACGCAACCACAATTACAGCTTGATGAGCGGGGCAATATGAGACTCTCAGAAAACGAAAAAAATGATGTTACGATTATAATGTGACGTGATGCCACAAGAAAACAAAGCAATACATAGAAACAGATGGCGCTTCCATGCCACCAAGATTATTTACTAAATAGGCAACGCTTCAGAAGTGCCCACGACACAATTGAACAAGGCAAAGCTGCGTTTGCTCGTGTGTGTTTGAACACGGCTCCACACGCGGTAGCGATCACAGCATTGTTGCCAAGTGGTTTAGATCGCCGCAGTTTAAAGTTCCAGAAAATGTACAGAAGAACAATCTGCTTTATAGTCTTACAGAATATAATGTGAAGTACATTACAAGGCCAGAAACATTCCTAGAAAAGTTGCCTTATATTTGCATAAATCGGCAAGCAGCATGGCTTGTTTTAGATAGAATAAATTTTCATGATACCGCAGTGTGCAGGGTTTTATAGACAAAGTGAAAAACATTCAGCCCATATACCACACATGACAGTATGCAATAATTGTAATCTCATAACCAAAGGTGTAGTTGATTTTACAAAAGTTGACATTCTTCAATCTGAGCCCTGTAAATTTTAACACGCAGGGGCACCACTTGGCTAAGCAATAGGGATGTAATGTGTATGCATACAAGCATTACCTCATGCATTTGTACCACATCGCCCAAAAGAAATCAATTTTCCCGTCCAAGTCTGCCTCATGCAAGACTGCAATTAAAGCATAAGTTTATACAGTCATCCAAACAAGAACACCTCTCTTTCACATATGAAATTCATATAAATAGATCCTCCTAAATGCCAGCCTCCTGGAACGCTGAACCTTGCTGCATGCTTTAGAGAAATTATAGTAGTAGCACTTTACTAAAAAGTTATTTAGGGTTGCAGGGCTGCAGTGTTGCAGAACACACGTACAAATGCCTCATTTCATGTGTAACAACTTGGTTGATTTGCTTCAACAACCTACCAAGAGCAAATTAAATTTATTTCTTCCTGTTTAGAATTTTCGCCTGCTAGACCACAATCGAATGTCATCAATATATTAACTTGGAGAAACAAATCTGGCTTATACGGGGCGTCCCAACTATTACACACAAAGGTTTGAAAATATGCAAATGCTATGTATCTGGACACAACCAAACTAACGCTTGCCATCACCTGGAGATACTCACTTTTTTGCATTCTGCCTAATTGCATAATTAAGTGTAAATTATTTAATCAACTTCTCAAATATTATAATTACATGAAATATGTGCTACATGAAAGTTTTTCCGAGCGTGAAAGAAAGCCACGAATACACGCAAAGAGCCTCGAGAGGCCATTCGTGCGGCAATTTTATGTGTATTCGCGAGCTTCTTTCCCGCTCAGAACACTTTTTGTAGCACTTTTTGCACAACAGGATGCTATATCGGGAGTTGTTCTTGGTGTTTTACAATTTCCTCATTTACACTTCATCTAATTAGAGTAATTGAGAGGTTGATTAAGACTAATGATCTAATTAGGTGAAATGCAAAGAATATTCTCAGTATCTCCAAGCAATGGCAAACGTAATAATAACTTGGTTTTGTCCAGCTACGTGGCATCTTTATTAAAAAAATATTTATGCATCATAGTTGGGACACTCCGTATATTAACACCTTCACATATGGCCACATCTGCGTATTGTAACATTCAAAGGGTGCTTGTCCACCAGCACTCCAATGTCACTAACAGTGATCACCTACACAGCTAAGTGGATCGCCATGATGCAGGTTGGTAGTAAAATGCTGAGAGAGACAAATGCACTGACTTTGAAGGCAACAATATTGCGGTAACTTGAGAGACATGGCCTCATGGCAGGCAGCAGATCTCTTCTCAGCTCCAGCAGGTCACCAGCAACTAGTCTTTCAGTAAAAGAAAATATTGAATCAGTAATGTTGTTACCTTGTTCTTGCTAAGCATCAGCACAATCATCTGATTTTGATGCATATCTACTTTCTGCTTAAGCAGTTCAACTGAAGTATTTATAAAATACAGTCTATGTTGATTGCATTTGCTTCTCTGGCATGTACAATTTTTTTGCAACTGATACATTTGCAGCAAGCTACACGACACCAACGCTTGGACTGCCCAGACATAATTAGAAGCAAAACGCCTTGCTGCACCACAAGCAGTTGCACCAAGCAAAGACACAGCAGAGCTAACAATTTTTTTGGTAACTACAATGAAAATGCATGCAAGCAAGGAGGCAACTATCACACGTGCCAGTACAAGCGTCAATACAAATTATGTGCGCAACTGAATGCACTCTTATTCTCAGTTTTTAACACGCATGAGCAATAGGTTATACGCGCCACACGAAAAATTTCGATCGCGCTACCATGGAGATCGATGTGAAATTATGTGATCCTTTTTCCCATTCACGCGCCATTTTTGCCCTATGACGCTGTTTACTGGCCTTTTGAAAAAAAATAGTTCTGTTCGCGACGCCAGCTTACCACACATCATCTAAACAGCTACGCTATTCAAACCGAACAAATAGAATTACAATGGGCTTACCTCAATGCCTCATACGTACGCGTACGCGCAGCGTGCGTACACTGCTGAACATCCGTTGAGGGCAGGCTATCCCGTATCCAAGCGCATACGTGGCCCCGTACACAGGACATCTTCGATGCCGCAGCGTGCAGAGTTTTGTAGACGAAGAGACACATTCCGTTCAAAAATCCCCGCGCTATGACGGCACTGGACGAGCACAGAAGCGTACACCACACCGCGACAAATTCGGAACTTTGCCACTCCTAACATGCCGAGAGTCGTACAGCCGAGAGTCAAGCAGCCTAACCATCCATCGCGTCTGTTCTTCGCTCACGATGCGTCCGTCTCTGTTCCCTAGGGCCTTGCTCCACTCTTGAGTACAAATCAAGACATATTTACGGTAAACATATTTAGTGGGCACGGGAGAGCGGCAGCTATGCAGTCGTTCATGAGCCCATTTCTGCTCTTTGTGCAGTTTATCGCCCTATTTGGCACGTGGCTACCAGTCGTGGACCCAGCGATCACCACCTGCTTTTCATCCGGACCAGTGCTGCTATTGCCTCCGATCGTCGATGATACTGAAGTCTGCTTTCCACCAGAAGTGGACGATGATACGGCGTTTATCGACGAATGGTCGGCAACACTGTCTTCGACAGCAGCGACGTGGGAGTACTTAAGCAGCTGGTCACACCTCGGCCCTTTCAGTGGGCACGGGAGAGCGGCAGCTATGCAGTCGTTCATGAGCCCATTTCTGCTCTTTGTGCAGGTTAGTAAACCAGAATCTCTATATTGTAAGCGCTCTAGCAACGTCTGTTTGCTGCTTCTCCCGTGCCCAAGTGTGGTTTATGAGTGCTTGTGTGAAAGTGTTCTTGTTATGAAGCTGCTGCTTTGCTGTGGAGATGTAGAAGAAAACCCTGGGCCTGACAATGATATATTAACGGCCATTTCTGCACTTTCCACAAAACTTGACCACCGCCACAATGAAGTGATGAATGCTCTTGGTGATCTAAAAGAAAAGCAAGAGGCTCTAGCACAGACGGTGGCTGACCTAACAACGAGATTGTCTGCGGTTGAAGCTTTCGTTGAGTCTTTTGAAGCTTCCACAGGCGTAAACGACATCCCACAACTAGTTGTGGAAGCTGTCAGGAGTGAAGGCCAGGCGCTCAGTTCTCTTCTGGACGACCTTGAGGACAGGTCCAGACGCGAAAATTTCATATTCTTTGGCATTCCTGACAGCCATTCTGAAACATGGGCGCAGTCCGAGGGCCTTATTCGCGACATTGTGTCTCGCAACATCAAGTTACAAATTTCTGACACCGATGTTTCTCGGGCGCATCGATTGGGATCTTACACAGCTGGGAAGGCTCGACCCATCGTCAAATTTTCTTTGCCCAAAACAAAAGATGCCATTCTCTCACAGAAAAGCAAGCTCAGGGGGTCTGGAATAAGTGTTAGTGAAGACTTTTGTAGAGCCACACGCAACTCCAGAAAAAAATTGCTCGAGTTTGGGAAAGCAAGCGGACAGTCGTTTTCGTTGAAATTTAATAAGCTTGTTATGAACAAGAAAACGTATGTTTATTGCGCAGCGAACGACAGTGTTTGTGAAGTAAACTTTTCAAGACAAGCCCACGCGCAAAGCGATGTCATCGCCCTATCTGCACGCAACAGTCCTTGTGGCTCGTCATAGCTAGGTGTTAATCGATCGAGCGCTAAAAACGCCTCATTTTTCTTTACCAATGTGCGAAGTGTTCAAAATAAACGCGTCTAGTTGTCCTCTGCCATCGATTCCTGTTCCGCAGATATCATTGCTTTGACAGAAACGTGGCTTTCTGCGAAAGTAAAAAATCAGGAGATACTTGCGTGTGCGAAGTGCTATCGATTCTATCGATGCGATCGCGATGCTCGCTGCGGTGGTGGTGTCTTGGTCGCGGTTGTCGATACTATCGTTTCTCATGACATTCCAGTTGTATCTCCACTTGAACTTGTGTGGGTGCGCATTGTAATTGCTTGTCGTGAAATCATTCTTTCTGTTTGCTACAGACCACCAACCGCGCCGTCATCTTTTTGCAATGAACTTCATGACGTCATTAATCAGCTTCTTGTCAGGTACCCAAAATCACCCCTCTTCCTCTTGGGTGATTTCAATTTTCCAGACATTATGTGGAAAAATGCCTCGGCTTGTCTTAGGCAGAATTCAGCAGAATGCAGAGAATTTTTAGATGTATGTAAAGATTTCAACTTCACCCAGCTTGTTCGCAATCCCACACGCACGACTTGCACTTCTGAGAACATTTTAGACCTAATACTCACCACAGCACCCGATTTAGCTTCTCCTCTAACGTATTTACCGGGAATCAGCGACCATTCTATAATCCACTTCACTTTGCGAGCACAGGTTTCCACTAAGAAACAGATTAAGGTTATCCAGGATTACAGTAAAGTAGACATCGATGCTATAAACCGGAAATTACATGTCTTTGTGGACTATTACTTCTCTGGCTTCGAGCAGCGATCAGTTGAAGACAACTGGTTGCTCTACAAAACCAAATTGTTGTCGCTGGTTGACCAGTTTGTGCCAAAAAGAAAAGTTCCATCGAATTCCCGTTCACCATGGTTCAATAATTCCTTAAAAAGATTGCGCAACAAAAAGAAGCAGGTATTCAGGCGCGCAAAACTGTCGCACAAGACTGATCGTTGGACGCCTTACATCAACGTAAATCGAGAGTACTGTACTGCAGTATTAAATACCAAAATAACATTTTTTGAAACAACACTTCCATCGTTATTGTCTTCTAATCGTCGCAAGTTTTGGAGCATAATTAATGACACGAAGCATACGCTTCTTCAGTTAGTTCAGTCCGGCACGCCAGTAGCTTCAGATAAGTGCTGCGCAGTGCTAAACTCTAAATTTGCTACACATTTTCAGAAAGCTGTCCCCACTGTATTTCTACAATTCCCAAGCTTTTCTTTCCTACCAATGGACCCTATCGCGATCAATGCTGTTGGTGTTGAGATACTGATTGATAACTTAAAGGTTTCGTCATCTGCAGGTCCTGATTTCATTTCATCGAAAATGCTGAAGTGTACGAAAATATATTCATCACTGATTCTATCGAAACTTTTTCAACAGTCATTACAAATGCAGGTGCTGCCCTCGGACTGGAAGGTAGGGAAGGTGGTTGCCGTGCATAAGTCAGGTGATGTACATTCTCCTTACAATTACCGTCCCATCTCGTTAACGTGCATTCCTGTCAAAATATCAGAGCACATAATATACTCTCACCTTATAGATTTTCTTGAGTCCAATAGTTATTTCAGTAATTCCCAACACGGGTTCCGAAAAACATTTTCGTGCGAAACGCAACTGCTATCTTTTACTAACGACCTGTTCATTAATGCAGACCTGGGATTTGAAACAGATTGTATATTCATTGATTTCGCGAAGGCTTTTGGTTCGGTTTCGCATGCCCTGCTCATCTTCAAACTTAGTCAGCTTAATATAGAACTTAACAATGTTTCTTTACCCCCCACTGACTGTTATAAATATCTAGGCGTTAATATCACGTCTAATCTGTCCTGGGATATTCATATTGAATATGTGACTAGCAATGCGAGCCGCATGCTTGGTTATTTGCGTCGTAATTTTTCCACTGTCCCCTCTACCGTTAAGTTAATGCTTTATAAAACCCTCGTCCACTCAAACTTAGAGTACGCATGCGCCATATGGGACCCTAGTCAAACATCCCTCATAATTACCCTTGAAGCAGTTCAGAATCGCGCCGCGCGTTTCATCCTGTCAAACTACTCCCGTCATTCTAGTGTCACGTCCATGAAAAGAACATTAAATTTACTGGACCTTTCCCTCCGTCGCAAATGCTGCCGCCTGAATCTTTTTCATAAAATATACCATTGCAATCAAGTGTTGAAACTCGCTCTATTTTCACCGCCTTGCTACGTTTCAGCTAGAACCGATCACCTTTTCAAAGTAAGCCTACCATTGTGTCGCACTAACTTATATCATGATTATTTCGTCCCAAGAACAAGCACTGAATGGAACCACCTTCCCTCCTCCATTGCTGCCATTGCAGATGCAGAACGTTTCAAGATCGCCTTGGAAAATGCTTTGTAACTCATTATCTGTTACTTAACTGCATACGTTTGTAATCATACCACTCCTTTCTGTAGTGCCTTCGGGCCTTGAAAGTATTTATAATAAATAAATAAATAAATAAATAAACTAACAAACTGTACAGCATAAAACAATAAAAGCCGGCTGGCTACACAATGCACCTTCGTCAACCGCTCGTCTTGTTACATCCTCCGAGATCGGAAGCGCCGCGCGTGGTTCCACCTTGTGCTGGGAGCGCGGAGAACAAAACAAAATCGGTTTCGTTTTCCCATTTATGCAGTAGTTGTTGGAAGAGTAAAATGATTGCTTGCCAAATAATTGAACTCTCGAAGAGGAGATCGCTTTCTCTGCCACAGGGTAGTACATTGTATACAAAGAGATAGAGAAAGCAATGAGAGGAAAGGCAGAGAGGTCAACCAGACGAGAGTCCGGTGAGCGTTGCAATGCCGTGCTAGAGTATAATGCGATGCGTCAATAAGCTCCAGTATAGTGTTAATTTGGACTGGCTGGTGCGTGTAATGAACGGGCAAATAATGAGTTGTGCCATTACTTTTACCCATGGATAAAGCTCATGTAATAAATGGTGTTACATGTTGGGTTAAAAAAGAAATAAAGGTTGAATCATTATGCCAACTCGGGACCGGGCGTTCTTTTCTTTTTCTTTCTTTCCTTTTGACAGTACACACAGTGCTATATCCCTCATCTTCGATCACCTTCCCGTAGTTTGCACACGTATTGGTGCCTGTTCAATGCCGCAGCGTACAAAGTTTTGTAGCCGAGTGAAACACATTCCGCGCAAGTATAGCCGCGCTATGACGGCACATGACGAGCACACAAACATACACCACACAGCGACAAATTCGGAACTTTGCCCATTCAAACATGCCGAGAATCAAACAGCCTAACCATCCATCGTTTCTGTTCCTCACTCACAATGCGTCCATCTGTTTTTGTACAGCAGAATTCCGTACAAGAAAGTGTGCCATCGCCGGTCTTGTTTCAAGATGAAGCGCTAAATGATACATCATGATATATATTAATGACATAGCATTAAATATTAATTCATCAGTTCGCCTTTTTGCCGATGATTGTGTGATTTACAGAGAGATATATGGCTAGCCCTAACGACATTATAACACTGCAATCTGACCTTAATAAACTAACGGAATGGTGCTGCAAATGGCAGATGCAAATTAACACAGAAAAGACCAATCACCTGAACTTCACTTCCGTTCCAAAGTCTCAAACTAATACTTATATATTAAACAATAGCATAGTAAACTCGGTTACATCGGTTAAATACCTCGGTGTCTACATAAATTCTAGCTTAACATGGACTGACCATATAAAATATATCACAACTAAAACGCAAAAGAAACTTGGCTTTCTGAAGCAACGCTGAACTGGCCGACAAGGACACCAGGCTTCAAGCGCACACTTTCTTCGTGCGTCCCTCCCTGGAATATGCATCAGTCATTTGGCATCCATACCAGATCGCCCTTACCAATCTACTCGAAGCCGTCCAGAATAAAGCAGCGCGATTCATCATGTCATCATACTCCCGATTTCAAAGCGTTTCATCTTTGAAGCAAACACTCAACATGCCGCCACTCGCAATGCGCAGAAAATTCGCCAGATTATGCTTTTTTCACACGCTGTATCACAGCAACACATCATTTGCCCGTTCACACATTTTACCGCCACCTCATACTTCACATCGCATCGATCATGCCTACAAAGTTAACCCTATCTTCGCCCGGACGGAAAAGTACAAGAATTCGCCGTTAACCTTATGAATAAAAGAATGGAATGAGTTACCCTCCAGAATTGCCACGATAACACACAGTCTTCTTTATTTCATTCAGCATTACTAACGAATTTACAATCCTAGGACTTTTAGTAACATTTTTTCTCTCCCAGAGCACTTATTCGCTTTCGCTATTTTGTTCTTGCTTCGTTGAGTGTGAATTTTGTAAGAATATTTACCTTGTTAATATGTTTCACGACTTGCTGTACCCGAAAGTGCTGTATTTACCACCTGCGATGCTCCTTCATTTGTGAAAATTGTGGTCTGCTTAATGTCCCCCCCCCCTCCTCCTATGTAATGCCCCTGTGGGCCCTTAGAGTATCTAAATAAATACATAAGAATAAATGCTTGCGGTTACATCTTACCGCAAGAATTGACAACACTGCCAACAATTGAACAGTGCAGATTATGCATAATGGGGGTGTGTCAATGAATGGCAGTTGACAGAGATGAGATATTTTGCAAATACTATGTGGCGATTGAAACCAAATACTGTACAGTTCAGTAAAACCCTTCCACTCCTGAGTTAATTATTTCTCTCAGTGTAAAATTTCATCTAGGCGCAGTGCTTGGATTTATAGGCCGCCAGTTCTCTTCGAGGCCATTTCTTGTTAAATGTAAACGCAATCGTGGTCATTATACTGCGTTTCGGTACTGATTTAGAGTGCGCACAATTTTTGCATAGCGCACCAATGCAATTGCCAATGCACCAGCACCTGAACGGCGCAGGTTTCTTTACGTTGTCATCTATGGCCACCGCTCTTCGTTCACTAAAGCTTATATATATAGTGCTGACACCAAATAAACGTCAGTAAAAACACAGGCGCCATTTGCGTTGCAATAAAATATGCTTAGAGAAAGCTTTGTGAGTACAAGCGCTCACGCAGACAGTGTGTATAGTTTTCCTTGCAAAAATATGGATGATCGCATAACAAAAATACGGAATTCTGTCTGTTTCGTACAGAACAGTGTAGTCACCGTATTATTACGAGAAAATGTCCCTAAAACTTAAAACGGGGAGCACTTTCCGTATTTTAACGGAAATTTTGCTGTATTTCTGAAAATGAGATATTTTCCGTATTTTTACTGCAATTTTTCCGTATAATGACGGAAATCCTCCGTATATTGACGGAAATTTTTTACAGTGTATATTTTAGTAGTTTTTTTTTCTTTACGCTTGTTTCACTTTTTAATCAGAAATTAATTTTATTCAGTAGCTTACATTTTTATGCAGTAGCGTTCATTTTCTTTTTTTCCCCCATTCTATTTTCCTGTATTCACCTTAATCTTGGCCTCGCTCTTCGTTCTCAGTTCTAGGTCGGTAACTCGAACTCTTTCAGCCATCCGTCAAGGTTCGAAATGGCGCGGCGGGCCACCAACATTCCTGTTGTTTTTTTATTTTTCTTTATTTTCTGTTCCCTTCCTACGGAGAGCGCCTTGTATATAGTCGTCTTGGTCGTCTGACCAAACTTTCTTCCCCCCCCCCTCCCACCCCCGTCTATGTGTTGTGGCGTTGTCTCTGTTCTCCGCCTCCCCCCCTCCCCCCTCTTCAGTGCAGATATATTTGGCGTCGTGCAACATAAGCATTTCACTGTAAGTTAGCGTTGGGCTTGTCTCACATTCTTCTGCCTTCTATTTGCTGTTTTTTGTTTTGGAAATATGCACCAATACCCCAGCAAAAACCTCTTCTTCAACATGGCACCGCTTGTTTTTTCCCCCATTCTTTCTGCGGGGAGGAACTTGCGCCTACTGTGCCCGTTGGTCAGAAAAAGTCATGTGGCATAAAAAAAAAAACACGCACGACAGAGCTTTCCGGGAAAGGCACCTAAGATTATAATGAAGCGGGCCGCAGGAGACACTACTACACGGTTAGATATGCTCTTTATGCAGAAAAATAATATTGGTAGCAGTGATCCAAAATGACTTGCATTGTACTAGCAATAAAATTTACAGCCGCTACAGAAGTTCAACTAGCAACGGCATTACTGGCAAGTGGCACAGATGATTGCACCATAAAGTTAGGCAGTATTTTGAAATTCACTACCCACAACACTATTTAAACGACGCACATGTAAGTGCACATGCTTTTTAATTATATACCCCCTTAAATTTGTTACTGCGCCTATCGAGGATGCACACGGCAAGCGCGCATTGCTGCGTTATAATGGAATGCCCTTTTGCCACTTGTAAACACTCCCCGATCGAATGATTCAACATAATAAATGCAATTACGCGAAAGTTAACAGCCTTTGTAATAAAACGAGAAAATATGCAGAACATACATAATAATTTAGTAACAAACAAAAATTACCATAGTTGCATACGATAGTTGCAGTTGGCTTGAGCAGTGAAAAATTCAAATAAATATTGCGTGCTGTAAAGATATAATGGGGAATGGCCAGCGAATGCTGCGTGAAAAAATAATATTGAAATGCCGTTCTGTTTGACGGGCCGATATTTACGGGTCTATCAAAACTGCTAAACAATGTGGCTATGCCTATAGCTTTGAACGGACGTTATTAACCAATATTTAGAGATGTACAGCCAGGGACGGCATTCTAACGGCAGAGCAGGCCCGGGATAGCCAGTTGCGTCGCCCGGCCTAGCCATTAGCGGGCGTTCACCGGCAAGGCACGGCCAGCGCTGGATGTCTGTTACAGTGGCTTTGCCAGCACTGGCATTACGGTGGCAACGGCGGGCCTTCGCGGCCCAGCCAGTGCCGGCTGAAAACCACCATCGGCCCTAGTTGGCCCCATGTAATGTGCTGCCGGGGGTACTATTAATTAATGAATAGGAAAGCGAGGTGCGTGGAATCTGGAAAGCTGTATAGGTGCTAGCGCTACCGTTCGCAAATGGCATTGTGTGCTTCAGATTTGACATTTTGGGATTGGAAGTTAACTAATGGTAGGCTTTTTGCATTTGGGAGTATACGGTATTACAACAAATAAGGAAGTGCAGGGTGACATAGGTCGGGCTTCTTTTAAAGTCAGAGAAGCGAAGAGCATATTTAGCTTTGAAGAAAAACTCAGGAGCATGGATGAAAATAAATAGGTGGCTGAAGTAGAGCACTGCGCGGGCCGATTTTTTCAGCCCAGGCCCGGCCCGGGCCCGTTTTTACGTTGGGCTGTGCGCCCGAGCCCGACTAAAAGTTTTATGGCGAGACCCGGGCCCAGCGCGGGCCCGGAAATAATCTACGTTACCCGCCCGGCCCGGCCCGCCACCCCATTACCTTAGGCCCGAGCCTGGCCCGAGCCCGGTTCGAGACCGGCCCGAGCCCGGCCCGAGACCGAAAAAGATCACCGAGCGGCATTGAAAAATAAAATAAAGAATAGAATGAAATGAGAGAGAGAGATAAACAAAGAGGGAAAGGTAGGGAGGTTAACCAAGGACGTGCCCGGTTGGAATTTATTCTTAAGGCATAAATACATCTCATAAGCAATTATGAGCACCATTTGAGTGGTCTGACCGCAAATACTAGCGCGCGACGTAATACGAATGACCCTGCCAAGCAGTATCGCCAGCAGTTTCCAGCGGCGCGACCTTGATGCGGCCCAATCCACTTCTATCACAGCGCCGTCACAGTATTTTTCCACGTCGGGCGCCTCACTGCAAAGCATGCGCCGCCCCATCCGCTCGTCCCACTCAACCGTATTCTAGTACATTATAGCCGAAGCGCAGCCACGACCGGTCGTGAGCGCAGCGCGTGGATGGAGTAAATGCAGAAAGCTTCTCGTTGCTCCATGGTGCAGCGTAATGCGCTGCTGCTAGGCGGCCGGTTGAGAAAATGCGTGCAATCATGGATGGACGGAGTGCCATATTTAAGCCGCGTGACGAATTATCTTATCTTACCAGTCATCGTTTTACCAATTCGCCTGTGAATAATCAGCAAGTCGCGAAAGCGTTTACACCGCGCTAAAAGCATTAATTCCATTAATTTAAGTCAGGAATACAATAGCATCCTTTTGTTTTAGGCGACTTCGGTCTTTCTGCACTTTTAAATTCTGTTCAAACAGCGCAAAATACGACGGGAGAAGAAAAGGCAAGTACACAGGAGTCTCACTGACAGCTTCCAGCTGCGCCGGGGCAACAGGTTTTTCATAGTCGAGAGCGCGAGGATAACTCGCTGCACGTTACATGCACACCACCAGAAAGTCCGAGCCCGGTTCGGGCCGGCGTCAAAATACCCGAGCCCGGCCCGGGCCCGGGTCAAAAAGCACATGCCATGTCCGAGCCCGGCCTGATCCCGTGAACATACTGCCCTACCCAGCCTGGCCCGTCCCGCGGGATCAGGCCGGGCTCGGACATTCGAAGGGATTCACTCAGCGTGACTCGTAGGTAACAAACACCTTCCAGAAGTGCTGGGATTTAAAGTGGATGGAAGCATTACCCGTTCAGCAGTCGAGATGAGCAAGAGACGTTTAGAGTATTGGTGTAAAAAATCACCAGCCCTTCCCTTGTCGAGAAAATGGGGGTAAGCGAATCATGCGGCAAGACGACGCTGTCGCAGGCGTTCCGCTTCGTTTGCCCTAAACTCAGAATCAGCGGCTCTTTGCTGACGTTTGGCCTCAACATTGCGCTCCCGTAACTCGGGGCCCGCGGCTCTTCGTTGACCTTTTGCCTCGGCTTCTCAAGCCTTCACGCTAGAATCGGCACGTCGACGACAAGCCCTTTCCCGAGCGAGTTCACGGCGCCGTTGCTCAAACGCAGCCTGTTCCTCGGCGGAACGCACCACGCGAGGCCTTCCCATCCGGACGCCGAAACTGGTCATAAGGCGAGGGAAGCCCAGCGGAGCGCGCGCCAATCCCCTTTCCTTCCCTTTCGCTCCCCGCGACACAGCAAACGACCCTGATTGGTGGCACGTGTTACCTGATCCGGCGCCTGCGCAGCTTTACTCTGGGAGCAACCGGGTTTTAGTGTTACACCACCACCACCGCCGCCGACACTTGAGGCAATACAAACTTCGCTTTAAAAAAATCTTTCACCGCCCATTCACCTCCTACAGATCGTAAACCAGCAGAGTTGAAATTTGTGGCCCGGTATGAGCCACTAGTGAATTTATTATCGTTAATCGTGAGGTAACAAGCGAGCATGTCATGTTATTCATGCCATGACGTATCAGCCATGTTCATTATGTATGCATTCCCTTTCATGGCAATTTCGATATACGCCAAGTCAACGAGACGCGAGTTTTCGACAGGTTTTCGATAATGATGTAGCCTGACACCACCACCACCACAGACACTTGTGAGGCAATACAAGATTTGCTTGAAAATAAGCGAGCGGAATGATAGGACGGGATCAGTTACAGGTAAATGTAACAGTACGAGGTAGATACCAGAACTCGAGAAACCAGATAGAATTCATGGAACTGTCGAAACTGATCAACAAGAAGAAAGTAAGAGATATTCGGAATTATAACGTGGAAAAATTGTGAAAGCGGCAAAATATGGACGTAGCATGAAATCAGTGAGAAGAAAATTTTGCAATAGGACAAGGCAAGATGTACGCACTGAAAGATAAGCAGGGTAATTTCATCAATAATTTCGATGTTACAGTAAAAGCAGCGGAAGAATTCTATACTTACCTGTACAGTCTGAGAGCAGCCACACTTCCTTCATTGAAAGTAGTTTTAAATAAGATAGAGATACGCCTTCTATAACTAGCGATGACGTTAGAATGGTCTTGCAAGACATGTCCCGGAGAAAAGCGGAAAGGGAAGGTGGACTAACAGTCTATTTAATGAAAGATGATGCTTGAAAAGCTTGCGACCCTTCTTTATACACAATGTGCCGTGATTTCAAGTGCACCAGACCGCTGGAAGTATGTCAACAATATACTAATCCATAAGTGAAGTGAAGTGAAGTTTATTCTTTTCAGGGAAAAGAGGGGACCGGGACAAAAGGCGGTAAGGTCTGACGAGGCCCCGGTACCCATACAGCAGGCAGTGATAAAAAAAGAAAATGTACATAGAAGGTGCCACAAATATGTCGAAAACAGTGCTACAATACGCACAGTGAAACTTAATTACGGAAAAAGACAAACATGTGCAAGGTAATACCCAGGTATACAAAGTCATACACGTACAAATACAATGCATACATGACTGGTAAATTAAGACACGAAATATGCGACTACAGTACGTGTCGGCAACAAAGATAGATAGAGAAAACATATGTAAAAACAGACGGTGGATTACATTTTTTTACATTTGAATTTCACCTTCAATCAAACGTTGTGTCGTGTTTTTCTTGAACACACTTTCAGATAAAGAGCTGCTCAGCTGCTCAGAAGGGAGACGTTAAAGAATTGAAGGCCCATTAGCTTGCTTTTAGTATTGTATAAAATATTCACCAAGATAATTTCCAATAGAATCAGGGCAACACTTGACTTCATCAAACCAAGAGAACAGGCTGGCTTCAGGAAGGGAGTTTCTACGATGGATCATATCCATGTAATCAATCAGGTAATTGAGAAATCTGCGGAGTACAATCAACCTGTCTATATGGCTTTCATCGATTATAAAAAGGCATTTGATTCAGTAGAGATACCAGTAGTCATAGAGGCATTGCGTAATCAAGGGGTACAGGAGGAATACGTGAATATCTTTGCACACATCTACAAGGATTCCACAGCTATCTTGGTTCTTCACAAGAAAAGTAGAAAGTTGCCTATCAAGAAAGGGGTCAGGCGAGGAGACAAAATCTCGTCAATGCTATTCACTGCATGCTTAGAAGTATTCAAGCTTGTACACTGGGAAGGCTGAGGAGTGAGGATCAACTGCGAATTTCTCAGCAACCATAGGTTTGCAGATGACATTGTCTTATTTAACAACAATGGGGACGAATTACAGCAAATATTTGAGGACATTAAACGAGAACACAAAGATATTTTTAATAGACAAGATAATTTTTATATGAAGAAGACAAAGATAATTTTCAATAGCCTGGCCAGGGAACAAGAAACAGGATCGCCAGTCAGCCTCTAGAGTCTGTAAAGCAGTACGTTTATCCAGGTCAGTTACCCAAAGGAACCCTGATCATGAGAAAGAAACTTACAGAAGAATAAAATTGGGTTCGAGTGCATACGGCAGGCATTACCAAATCCTGCCTTACCACTCTCATTCTCTCTGCCTTACCATACTCTCTGCCTTACCATACTCTCTGCCGTACCACTCTCTGCCTTACCACTCTCGTCTGTCTTACCACTCTCGTTGAAAATAACAGTGTACACTTATTGCATTCTAGCGCTGCTAACATATGGGGCAGAAACTTGGAGGTTAACAAAGAAGCTCGAAATTAAGTTAAGGACCGCACAAAGAGCGATGGAACGAAAAATGTTGGGCCTAACGATAAGATACAGGAAGAGAACGGCGTGGATCAGAGAACAAACGGGAATAGCCGATATTCTAGTTGACATTAAGAGTAAAAAATGGAGCTGGGCAGGCAATGTAACGTAGGATGGATAACCGGTAGACCATTAGAGGTACAGAATAGATACGAAGAGTAGGGACGCGCCGTCGAGGAGGACAGAAAACTAGGTGGGGTGATGAAATTACGAAATTTGCAGCCCAAGTTGGAATCAGCTAGCGCAAGACAGGGGTAATTGGAGGTCACAGGGAGAGGCCTTCGTCCTGCAGTGGACGTAAATATAGGCTGATGTGATGATGGTAATGCTATAGCCTTGTATAATACATAAGTTTCATACACTTTGAATGTGGTCTAAGGTGCAGTTTACAAAATTCCGATATCATTTAGCTTTTTTTAGGAAGGTAAATAGTGGTAAACTTGGTGCTTTAGTTTCCTAGGATATTCTAATTGAAAGTATTTTCTACGAAAAATCGGTGCATTCGTTGCCAAAAAGTAGAATGTTCCCATAGAAATAGATAGAAGCTCTCGAGCTAACGCTTCTTTTAAGATCGAAAGCCAAGACATTGTAGCCAATGGGATGGTTCGTGTAATGTAGCAACCTTCAATCGACGATACGGCACACTACTTTCAGAATGGCACCAACCAGCCGTCGTTATGGCGAGGTACGAACTATACGCAGAACCCATCGGTCCATTACAACTGCAAAAAAAAAAACCACAAAGCAGTCCGTTATAGCGACAGTTGCAGTGCAACGTTAAGCTCTAGTAGAGTGTACTACACTCTAGCTCTAGGCTGCAGAGCTAAGCTCGTGCTGGCTCAAGCAGGAAACCTACAGGACCTTGTGCAGCGCTATGTGTCAAACCGTCATTTTAAGCCCATCCAGAACTGTTCACTTGGTCTGTTCTCAATGTGCCTCCGCATATAAAGAAGACATCACAAGCCTCCTATCTTTGTGCTTGACTTTGAATATCTCAGTGAATATCAAAATTTCAGGGCGTTCCGCGCGATGGTCTAAGAGAAATACTTAACCGAAAACGTTGGGCCGAGGAGGTTTGCCAGCTTTGTCTACCGAACCTGTCATAACTGTTCTTCAAGAAACATAAATCTGTAAATCACTGATCTGTGGAGAATGTGTAGATTTAAAAAGGAACAAATAGTGGTCACTGCCCTCTCGCATACAGACAACTGACAGCTTAAACTCGTTAGACTTTAGTTACTTTCTCTCATAACCGGCGCAAAAAACAAAGAATTTTCACCGACGATTACGACACTCCCTAATGCGGAATTGGAACGCGTCTCTACATGTGTTTTCAGTTCGCGATATATTGACTAGCGTGGACAATCTGTCTCGTGCGGCATGTTGCAAACGAAGTAAAGTGTGGCGTGACTGCCTAACTAATCGGGAGATCGCGAGAGGCAGCGCGTGGGTGATGCATGGGCGCAATTACATTACATTACATTACAGTTTTATTTTCCAGGAAACAAAATACACATTTCTGGTAGGGATACCTGGGCAAAAAGCTGTTTTTTACAGCTTGACTGGGCCCGGCCAACCTAAAAACTTTTAGCAGTGGTGACGTTCAGGAGATCAAACAGACTAATGAAAAAAACATAACCATTAATACCACATACAGATGACATGCACATATTCTTGCACATATACTCACATATATACTAACACACGTATATATTGTAAATACACAAATAAACCGATTAGCCTTCAACAGATCACAGATATACCAACAGATCACAGATATACCAACAGTAAAAGTTTATAACAAATCCATTTCGAACAATAATATAGGTTTGAAAAGTTTAGTCGCGATTTAAAATAGAACCACTTGTACAATTTGCAATTGCATCCTGATAGTTAACAGTATTATATGGCTACATGTTTCGGAAATAATCTGCAGGCTGTTTCAAAGTAAAGCCCACGGTATGCTTGTACCTGTTTAAGATACTAGGTAAATTATGTTCCAGAGTTTGTAACTTGTAGTTCGTGCGGAAACGCGGTGTGAACCACAGGTCCGTGTTTCGTGTGGATATGTTACTTAGTGCGGGTTTTAATGAAACTGTGTTTAATGAAGACTTGACAGCAGTAGCGACGATCTTGGAGACAAGCCTAAATCCTTGCTTGCACTTGCTGCAGATTGTCACCGTCCCTGCTGCACTCTCAGCGCCATGTCAGCATCGCCTCGACTGCCACGTGCCTAACGGAGGACGACTTTCCAAGCTCCAGGTACAAGGCGGCGCTGCTGACAGCGAGATAACACGATCTGCGGTGTTGGTGCCCTCTATGTCACATCGGCCCGGACTACTTAAAGGCGTCGATTCTCGAAGCCAATTTCACTGGGCAGCAGTAGCGACGATCTTGGAGACAAGCCTAAATCATTGCTTGAACTTGCTGCAGATTGTCACCGTCCCTGCTGCACTCTCAGCGCCATGTCAGCATCGCCTCGACTGCCACGTGCCTAACGGAGGACGACTTTCAAGCTCCAGGTACAAGGCGGCGCTGCTGACAGCGAGATAACACTATCTGCGGTGTTGGTGCCCTCTATGTCACATCGGCCCGGACTACTTAAAGGCGTCGATTCTCGAAGCCAATTTCACTGGGCAGCAGTAGCGACTATCTTGGAGACAAGCCTAAATCCTTGCTTGCACTTGCTGCAGATTGTCACCGTCCCTGCTGCACTCTGAGCGCCGTGTCAGCATCGCCACGACTGCCACGTGCCTAACGGAGGACGACTTTCCAAGCTCCTAGTACAAGGCGGCGCTGCTGTCAGCGAGACAACACGATCTGTGGTGTTGGTGCCCTCTACGTCACATCTGCCCGGACTACTTAAAGGCGTCGATTCTCGAAGCCAATTTCACTTGGCAGCAGTAGCGACGATCTTGGAGACAAGCTAAATCATTGCTTGCACTTGCTGCAGATTGTCACCGTCCCTGCTGCACTCTCAGCGCCGTGTCAGCATCGCCACGACTGCCACGTGCCTAACGGAGGACGACTTTCCAAGCTCCAGGTACAAGGCGGCGCTGCTGTCAGCGAGATAACACGATCTGCGGTGTTGGTGCCCTCTATGTCACATCGGCCCGGACTACTTAAAGGCGTCGATTCTCGAAGCCAATTTCACTTGGCAGCAGTAGCGACGATCTTGGAGACAAGCCTAAATCCTTGCTTGCACTTGCTGCAGATTGTCACCGTCCCTGCTGCACTCTCAGCGCCGTGTCAGCATCGCCTCGACTGCCACGTGCCTAACGGAGGGCGACTTTCCAAGCTCCAGTTACAAGGCGGCGCTGCTGTCAGCGAGACAACACGATCTGTGGTGTTGGTTCCCGTCTACGTCACATCGGCCCGGACGACTTAAAGGCGTCGATTCTCGAAGCCAATTTCACTTGGCAGCAGTAGCGACGATCTTGGAGACAAGCCTAAATCCTTGCTTGCACTTGCTGCAGCTGAGTGCCCAACTTTTGTTTCTCACGAGTGGAACTGGTCTGCTTAAAGTCGCTGCTGCTGCCAAGCTTTCATTGCTATTTGCGGAGTGTTGTCCTTTCATTCTGACCAATTGTGGTATCGTGTTTGCACGTTTCTTCTTTCCTGCTTATTTTGGTTTTGTACTAAGGCTCAATGGCGAAGGATGTCGGGCGTGTCAGCGAAGAAATGAAAAATGACTTTGCTAAGCTTAAGGAAGATCTCCGGGAATTTAAATCTTCAAAAGAGTCACTAGAGAGAGAGTTGAGAATGGAAATCCGTGAGCTTAAAACTGAACAAAAAGACATCACCCAAAGCCTTGAATTTGCCCATGGAACAATCATGGACCTGAAACTTAAGTTAGAAAACGAAGAAGCAAAAAACGCACAGCTCAGAAAGGAAGATGAGGCTCTAAATGCGAAGTGCATGGCGTTGGAGGGTACTGTAGAGGAGGTAAATAATCGTTTAGCAAATGCAGAGCAGTATTCAAGGAACTGCAATCTTGAAATAAAGTGCGTCGAAAAACAAGCAAACGAAACCGTTCCGGACATCCTATCCAAAATAGGTAGCGTCATTAACGAACCGATAACTGCAAGTGATGTCGAAATCTGCCACCGCGTGCCGACTCGGAACAGTGACAATATGAACATTGTAGTTCAATTCAGGTCGCGTGCGAAGCGAGATGCAGCCCTAAAAAGCCCAAGGAAGACTAGGTTCACTAATGCTGACATTGGACTTCTCGGCCGGACCCCAATTTTTGTGAATGAGCATCTCTGCCAAGCACGAAAAAGGCTTCTCGGAATGGCCATTAAAAAGAAACATGAACAAAAATGGAAGTCTGTGTGGACTTCCAACGGCAAGATTCTGGCAAAACAAACTGATGACTCAGAAGTTGTGTACATCAACAAGGAGCAGGGTCTTGCTAGGATATGCAATACACCTAGGTCGGAGTAGCAGCACGTAGTAGTATTTTTTTGGAAAAAGTTGTCGCAGTTTCACCTGAAAGGCGAAGCATCAATTGCGATAGCAAATTTGTAGAGAGGTATACGGAGTAATGATATTAGCTTTATCAGCTGTATAAACTTGGACATGCAGCAGCACCGGCAACACGCAGAACTGTTGTCGACGCCGTCGGCGTTTTGCCCGCGTTCGCTCAATATGCGTGCGGCGTTGGTGACTGTTGCCGGAGCCTCTGATATAAATAGGCACTTGGTGCCGCAGCTAAACGTCGCCTCCCTTCCCTCCCCCCCCTCCCCCACGGCCTCTCGCGCGTCGGAAGAAGGCGCGTTTGCTCTACATATATGGTGATTGTAAAGGAGGAAAGAGACGCCTACTTCTGCAGCCCTTAAGCGAGCCATAGCCTCCTCTATACTTTTCGGAGGCTATGAGCGAGCACGGCGCAGAACGCGCGTTTGTTCTCCGCCGTGCGTTCACTCCCCGTGAAAGCGCGCGCCCCTCGCGCCCTTTCACTCGCACATACAGCGTTCGGCGCGCGGCGTCGATTTCATCTCCATTGACGTCATAGGGAACCTCACGGCGAAGGCGACGACGACGGCGACGCCGACGGCAGAAATCTGCTTTTGAGTGTCCATATAATTGCTATCGCAATAATATGGATTACTGCGAGTTTTCCCTCCCGCAATCAATTCAACTAAAGCAGCTCTATCACAAATCTGTTCTTCATTTGAACGCCCGTGCAGCATCGAACAAAGAAGAATCCATTGTAAATTTTCTTAATCAATTTTCTTTTAAATTTAGGATTATAATGCTCACCGAGACTTGGTACTATGATGGTTGCATTATGCTCCGCCTTGATGGTTATAAGACTTTCTGCATGAATCGCTCAAATCGTAGAGGAGGTGCAGTTTCAATCTATGTCGATGCTGATGTTCAGAGTGAATCTGTTACTGATTTTTGTAAATCAACTGATACTTATGAATGTCTAACTTTAAGAAGCAACCTCGAAATAATATGCGTCATTTACCGTCCACCAAACGGGGATATGACGGTTTTTCTTAAATTTGTTTGAAATGCTTTTAGAATATGTTCGTGCAAACAATTTCCACCTAGCATGTACTGACGATTTCAATATTAACATCTTAGAGCAGAACACAACCGTAGTAGATTTCACGACCAAGCTTCTTTCCACTCGTTTCACGAATCATATTGCGACAGCAACACGTGTCACCTTGACTACATCAACGGCACTAGACTTAATCATTACAAATTCTGAAGCAGTCGTCACTCAAGCTGGTACTATCGCATCGGATATTAGTGACCATCGCCCGGTTTTCATGTTCTACCAGCTACCAGAAGGTCACAAATGCGCAGCTCAATCAATTTTTACCGTCCAATACATATCAGATAGCGCTCTCGAGTCCTTCCAATGCGATATAGCTACACACGACTGGTCGTCGGTCCTCACGAAAAAAATCGCAGACGATGCCTACTCTGAGTTTATCAATATTTTTGTGAACTTGTACGCTAAACACTTTCCTTTTAAATCGTTTAGGCCATCTAAAAAGACAAGAAAGCCGTGGGTCACTCGACTACATGCCTCAATGATAAAAAGCAAAAATAACCTTCATCACTCTTTCCTGCGTACGCGAATGTTAGATGCACTCAAGACTTTTAAGAAAGCACGAAACAAATTGAACGCAGAACTTCGCCGATCCAAAAAAGCATATTATCAGCAAATTTTTTTCTGGAATCGTTTCAAAAGATCCTGAAAGCGCATGGAAAACAATAAATGATGTATTGGGTCGGGGGGCCACAAAACTGCCACTAAATCAAATCACATGTAACAACACAGTGCTGAGTGGCCAAGCAATGGCAGAATATTTCAACCATCACTTCATCAATATTGCCACAGCACAGAATACTTCCATAGGTAAGTTAGCTTAGCTAGCCGTTCTGTCGAAAGTGCATTCCTTGAACCAACAAATGAGCTAGGAGTACAAGCAACAATTATGAACTTGAAAAACAGCAAGGCATTAGATGCAGATAATATTCAAATAAAACCTGTAAAGTATGTATTCCGTCTTCTCCTTCCCGTACTGGTTCACATATTTAACCTAGTCTTGGAAAGTGGGACGTTCCCTAGCGCGATGAAAAAGAGCAAGGTAGCTGTACTGTACAAAGGCGGGGATAGAAACAACGTAGCTAACTACAGACCAATAAGTGTTATTTCCGTTTTTTCAAAAGGACTTGAAAAAATTATATTAATCAGAGCAACAAATTTTTTCGAAAGACAAAAAATATTATCGGATGCTTTATATGGATTTAGAAAAGGTAGATCAACCGAGACCACATTATTAACCATAAAGGAACATATACTACGCAATATAGATAAAAAGCACGATACTCTAGGTCTTTTCATTGATTTCACAAAAGCATTCGATTGTGTACACCATAATATTTTATTAGAAAAGCTTTCACTATACGGGATACGCGGTAACGCTCTTGAACTTTTTAAAACCTATTTGACGAACAGAAGTCAGACAGTATCAATAGGTGAAAACCCGTCTTCTTATCTCACAATTAAGACTGGTGTACCGCAAGGCAGCATTTTAGGCCCATTCTTATTTAATACATTCATAAATGACATTCCCGACATAGACATTTAACTTCGTTATTTACGCTGACGATAGCACTGTTTTATTTTCGGGTCCAGATGCAGACGTTTTGGCAGGAAAATGGAATTCATAGCGGCCTCCACAATCAGACCTCCGCTCATGCAACGCTTTGTTTCCATACATGGTTTCGGTGGCGTCATCGGTGAGCAGATGACGCGCGCTACTCTGGCGCCATCTCGTAGCCTCGTAGCGCAGGACAGGGGTAACTGGAGATCGGTGGGAGAGGCCTTCCTCCTGCAGTGGACCTAACGAACAATAGGCTGCTGCTCTGCTGCTCCACACGCCGTGGTTGCTCAGTGGCTATGGTGTTGGGCTGCTGAGCACGAGGTCACGGAATCGAATCCCGGCCACGGCGGCCGCATTTCGATGGAGGTGAAATACGAAAACACCCGTGTACTTATGTTTAGGTGCACGTTAAAGAACCCCAGGCGGTCCAAATTTCCGGAGTCCCCCCCTACGGCGTGCCTCATAATCAGATCGTGGTTTTGGCACGTAAAACCCCAATATTTAAGTTCTTTTTGCTCTGCTGCTGCTGATAATTCTTTGTGCATTCTGGGTAAACCATAGCGTATACACTAGCTAATAAGGGTATAATATCGAAAGTTATATCGATAGTAGGCTGTTGAATGTTTCGCATCACCAATGTTGCCGTCATTTTTTAGCGGGTTGATAAACTGAGACGAAGAAGTTGCTAAAATTTCGCTTAAATGTTGCTCCAGTGTCACTAGAAAACTGTGGAGTGATTATACAGGGTGTCCCAGCTATCACGCTGGGACACTGTGTATAAAAAAAAGAGGAACGGCATTTAAAAAAAAGAGGAACGGCGTTACGCGGAGCAAACCTAGTGCGTATTGTTTCCAGTACAGTGGAGTAGCCGCCAGTATTTTTTTACGGAGATTTATATAGGTAATTGTAATGATTTATCTAACTCGAGAAGTACTGTTCTAATTATCAAAGTGTCAATGAGAAAGTTGTAAAGCAACATGAAAAACTCCCGATACAGCTTTCTGTTGCTCAATACGGGCTACATAAAAGTGTTTTTCCGAGCGTGAAAGAAGACTGCGAATACACGCAAAGTGCCTCAAGCGGCCAGTCGCGCGGCAATTCTGCGTGTATTAACTGGCTTCTTTCACACTCAGAAAAACACATTTATGTGGCACGTATTGAGCAACAGAAAGCTGTATCGGGAGTTTTTCATGTTGCTCTACAATTTTCTCATTGACACTTTGATAATTAGGGCTGTACTTCTCGAGTTAGATAATTATTTACAATTACCCAATTAAGTCTCAGTAACGAAAAAAATACTGGTGGCTACTCCACTGTACTGGAAACAATACGCACTAGGTTTTCTTCGGGTAACGCCATGCCTCTTTTTTTTTAAATCGTGCTGTATGATAGCTGGGACACCCCGTATATAATACAGCCGTTCTTCGAACGTTATCATATAGGCTAACTTGGGGTAGCCTTTCTACCAAACGTTTCAGGTTTTTCTAGTGTATATGCAGGTAAGAATAAACAGTGAACTTAGTAGCAGAGTATCGAGGAAATTACTTACTTTTTATTACATGTAGAAAAGTAAAAGTGATAGCTTAAGCCATGTGTTTAGCTTCAGATCGTAGGATAGAATCTTTAGCATGCTTCCAAAGCTAACTGTATGGTCACGGTATTCTACCACCAGAAAGACGCACTTAGGCCACGGTACGCCAGGAAGATTTCTAGCTTAAAGTGCTCGTGAAAAGATAAATTAGTTATTAGACAGAATGTAAGTCTTGTTAACACGGCAATGAAAATTACCAGAACGTCATAAAGGTCAAATAATGTGGTGATGCTACTGGATCCACCTAAATCTTCTTGCAGTCCGCAAACCAAGAGCTGTGGAAGCAGCGAACGAGCCCAGCTGCTCCAATAAGCATGTCTTCCAACAGTTCGTTTGTCCTGTTTTTCACCTAACCTAATTTAAAGCTACACTTGTGAATGTCTACCAATACAACCTAATGACAGTGTCGCACCCGCAGTGCTAGGACCCTTCCTATAATTAAACAAACATGCGCAGCTCCAACGCATACGTTATGATCTATGTGTGAAACGAAGTCGTCGTGAAGCGGTGAATGAAGCGTCATAAACTTGCTCGTTTGATTCGTGCCTTTTTGACGGAAAGAAAACCAGCGTGCACATCTCCTGTCGCATGCCCGTGGTACGCAATGAGTCTAATCCTATATAGGCTTGTACTTCCTGATTTGGTTTTGTTCTAAATGTATATATTTATACATATCATCAAAACGCAGCTTTAATCTCAAACAATTGTTGGCGTTTCCACGATATTGTCGCGCCTGCTTCTTGGTCAGTGCCCTGTTGTGGGTATGTATCATAGTACGGAAATCATCATCATGATAAAAAAGAGGGCATGCTTCTTGGCTGATATCCCGTTGCAAATTAATTGAGAGGCTTAATCACCTTCGTATCATGGAATTTGTAAACGACAATTCAATTCTTAGTCCATGTCAGATTGGTTTCAGGGCTGGCTGCTCTATCTGGCATGCCCATGTCGACTTATAACGCTGGATACAACTTGCTCGATGTCATAAGCAATATGCTGCCTTAGTGACGCTTGATATCGCTAAAGCATATGATACCGTGGAACACACAGTTTTGATAAATCGGCTAACATCTTGTGGTGTTCCTGGTTATATAACAGCGTGGATTCATTCATTTTTAAGTGAAAGAGAATTCTACTGCTACAAAAGCGGCTTTTCGTCTTCTAGGTGCAAACAAACGAGAGGAGTACCGCAAGGTTCAACCCTTTCCCCGGCGCTTTTTAATATTCTCACGAGCGCAATTCCCCATCACGAAGAAGTCACAACTTATGTTTATGCAGATGATATTGCGTTTTTCGCATCTGCAAATGACATTCATACGTTATATCAACGACTGCAAACTTACCTTTGTGCTCTGGAGAGCTGGTTAGATGTTAATCAGTTTTTACTGAATACCAGCAAATGTGCCATTCTAGTTGTTCCGGTAAATGACCCAGTGCATATCTCTCTCTCTCTTACCACCTACAAGACATACCACAGGTAGAATCGGTTAAGTACCTTGGAATAATTTATAACGCCTCTCTCAACTGGCGGCCACACATAGATCATGTGACTGGAAAAGGTACCCGTGCAATTGGCATTTTGCGTAGGCTGAGCAATCGTCGAATAGGATTGAGAAGAGATACACTTCTAATGATATATCGCATGTACGTTTGGTTGCGCACTCTTCTCTGGAGCTCCAGCTTACACTTCCCGCCCTTTGATCCTCTTAGAAAGAGAAGCTTTGAGTTTGTGCCTAGGGCTTCCTAAATTTGTTGCAAATTCTGTTCTTTATCTCGAATTCTGCGTTCCTCCTCTTTCGTGTAGGTTCCGTCTTTTGACAGTACAGACGTTTTTGAGAATTTATGAATCACCGGTGCGACGTTCTCAAACAATATTCATTTCCCAACCTGTTTGGTTTTTTCGTGTAAACTGGCCGCGTTCACATACTGCCCAAATTACGTTCACGCAACATTTACTTGACCCTTTGGACGTGCGCATCTGTGATGTACTTCCGATTCCTGACAGATCTGTTGCCACTGATATTTAATTCGATGACATCTTTCCTAATAATTCAAAATTACTTCCACATAGCATTCTAGATGGTCTATTACAAGATCATCTGCAGAGCCTGCAAACAAACATCGTTATTTGCGACAGATGCCTCACAATGTGAGGAAAAATCAGGTATTGGTATATTTTCCCCTATTCTCGATTGGACATTTTCTCTTCGGCTGCCAGATTTTATGTCCATATTTTTAGCCGAATTCATGGCGGTGGTGCTGGCTCTACGCAAATTAGACCAATCAATTACGTCTGCCGTGATAGTCACTGATTCATTATCATTGTGCTCATCCCTCACTGCTTCTTGCGACTCTCGCGTATTGAGGACGTTTCATTCATTGATACCTGGTTATTTGAAAAGTTGGCGTTTACTTTGGGTGCCTGGCCATAAAGGACTTATTATAAATGAAATAGCAGATTCACTAGCCAAGGCATCGATAACCGGACCAATTTTTCCGTATTGTCCTTTGACTGCTCATGTCACTGCTGCTATATTTAGCAGGAGTGTCATTATGCAGGCAGTGTTAGGCTCTGCTCTAACCAATTGTTTGGAATACAGACATCTTCTATACCCTTGGCACAGAGACCTTTGCCAAAGCCGGAAAAATGAAGTGGCCCTCACGAGGCTGCGCTGCCGTATCCCTACGTCAAACTTTTACTAACACAGGTCTGGTCTGGTCCCCTGACCATTATGCTCATTCTGTGGCGAAGCGGAGACAATAGACAATTTCTTGTTGTCTTGTCGGCGTTTTTCTGCAATAAGGAAAAGACTACTGGAAATCCCGCTTCGCAATATTGGCCTAGATTTATCGGAACCTGTAATTCTATCTTTTGGAGCCTCAATTATTGGGTTCAGCCACAGAAATGCTTGCTTGGCAATCCAAAATTTGCTCATAGAATCAAATCGATTACCATGCTAAACTTATTGTCACCTTTCCCACCATAGTTTTCTTTTATTCTTTTTTTAAACCTATTATTATTTAGTTTTTTTTTCTTCTTCTCGTCTCAGAAAATCTTCCTTTCTAAACTCCAGTATTCTATTCGTTAATTCCCTTGCATTTATGCACCAAATATAACCACCCGATTCATGGCCAATCCCCCACTGTGGGTACGCGCCACAACCTCTCAGGTCAACAACATCAACAACCCGCTGCGGGTATGCGCCATAGTCGAGAAATCATATTACAGGGAAGCTGTATATGCCTATAGGCGAAAACACTCGTGGGATGGGATGGGGTGCGATAACTTTATTGCAAGGTCCTGCGGGCTACAGGGCGCAAGTTCCCATAGAGCGGGCTACACACTAAACATTTTAACACCCTTAAGGGTGTAAATCAGTTTGTCGCAAGACGGACACCCTACGGGTGCTGTTTCCTACACCCTACAGTTGGGGTGCTATTATAGAACCCTAGAGGAAGGGTGTCCAGCAAAAATTATGAAGGGTGTTAGGGTGTTAGTCCTTATTAACACCCATTTTCATAGGTGTTGAAAGGGTGTACACCCTTTTATTTCTACAGTATACGGAAGGCAGGCTCAGCTGTACATGCCTTGAATTACGACTATATAGAGTGATCCACGCATAACTCCTGTGTGCCAGAAGGTTCCAGTTCAGCTACCAAACACGGCGTCTGATAGCCAAGCTTGAAGCTTCGATAGGCATATACACAACATTTATACGCGTGGATGACAATATATATATATAGTAATTCAGGGCCAAACCTGTCTTCACTGCACAAATGCAACCTTGCAAACTATAACTTCTGAGCGTCTACATCTACATCAATGGTTATTACGATTTACATATCCATATAAAATGTAATACAGACCAGCAAGACAGGATACTGCATTTTCAAGGAAAGTAAATATATTTATTCCATGCTAGGATAGATAACTATACATAATACATATATAACAACCTAAAACGTGCACTCACCAAATACATTTGTAAGTATATGAAAATTTACATTTCCTACAAAATATATGTTTTTTAATATAACTGATCAAATCTGTCATATATACAGGGTGTTTCAGTTAACTTGGGACAAACTTTAAAAATATGCAAATGCTACGTAGCTGGACAGAAACAAGGTAATGTTGTTTGCCGTCGCTTGGAGATAGACTATTTTTTGTATTCCGCCTAATTAGATAATTATACTTATTTGTTTATTCAACTTCTGAATTATTATAATTAGATGACAAGTGTCAATTAGAAAATTGTATAGAGCAACATGAGAAACTCCCGATACAGTTTTTTGTTGCTCAATACGTGCAACACAAAAGTGTTTTTCCGAGCGTGGATGATGCCCGCGAATACACATAAAGTGCCTCGAGCGGCTAGTCGGACGACAATTTTGCGTGTATTCGCGGGCTTCTTTCACGATCGGAAAAACAATTTTATGTGGCACGTATTCAGCAACAGAAAGCTGTATTGGGAGTTTCTCATGTTGCTCTACAATTTACTTATTGACACTTTTCATCTAATTATAATAACTGAGAAGTTGAATAAACAATTAAGTCTAATTATCTAATGAGGCAGAATACAAAAAATATTCTGAGTATCTCCAAGCGACGGCAACAACATTACCTTTGGTTATGTCCAGCTACGTAGCATTTGCATATATTTAAAGTTTAGCTTAAGTTAACTGAAACAACCTGTCTATATGGTAACACTAAAACAGCCCGAGTTTGGTGCTACCTAAAGGAATGAATTTTCAATATTAAATTTCAGGTACAAAAATTCTAGTTTTGGTTTGCAAAGGTCAATTAGGGAAGTACATGAAATGCAGAGCAAGCACACAAGAAACACACCTGTTATTTTGTACACCAATGTCATGGCAAATCATTGTGAAAAGCTGATTTGGAAAGTCGATAAAAAGCTTGACTGGCCCACATTTTTGATATACTGAAACAACGTTTGTTTCACACATGAACTTGCTTTAAATAAGGTTTCATCCAGGAGCATCAAGATGAATTTTCGCTCAACAAGGTTCCTTGAGCAAGAAAATTTTTTCCCGCCTAAATAGTTTTTTTTCAAATGTAAATAGAGTTATCTGAGCTAAAAATGCTGCGTAGCAGATTTTCCAATTACAATTATAGTTTCCTTAAATTTTGTAATGCGAAGGCACTGCATGGTCTGTTATAAAATATGTAGCTTGAAAATGCTTTTTTTCTACTGCAAGACAAAAGCCTAAATATGCCACATTTATTACTGTTTAGGTGCGCAGTGCCGTATCAATGGGGGCCTTATAAAAACAAACCACTATTCATTAAGGTACACTCGTGGCCACATGTGGATGAAGTTATTATACATTGCCAATTTCTAAATTATTTGTACTTAGTGTGATAATGGAAGATTAGGGCTTGTAGCACATGAGTACATAAATCAGCAAATAATGTCTATTAAATCAGCCATACTCTGGTTACTGAACGAAGCTTCAAATGCGTGAGTTCACATTTTTTAAACACAGGCCATCATGCATCAGCCAGTCATCCATAAATAAATGTTAAACATCACGCTTAATATTCTCCAACAAGAAATGATTGTATCAAGCAGTATAAAAGTATTAAACAGCATATATTAGTTGATTCAAATTAGAATAAAGTGTATACATTTGAGCTGCAAAATTTTAATTTATGCAGGAAATCACCTTTAGCTTTCATAAAAGCGAGAATACTGTTCACGGTTAACCACAAGGAACAGGGACTCCATTGTCTGAGCATCTTGACCATAAGTGCAGGAGATGGCAGTGATGGAATCCTGCTTCCTGCATTAGCAAAATAAGAACGGAATCATGAGAGTTGACTACATTTCATTACGGTCCTATACACTGCGGGGAATTTGATAAGGCAACAAGCTTCTCAAAACAACACTCCTAATTATTGTGACCGAACACAGGGCACAGCATAATTGAGCATGACAAATGAAACGTAGGCAAAATTTGCAGTTTTCAAATTTAGAAACCATGAGCACTAAGTCATCGTGAATACAAAATGGCATAGAAGCAAAAATGAATATACAGTAGCGTTTTCGCTATACAGTACAATGGGCATTTCTCCAGGAGCATGGATGTGACCGCAATATAAAACTCACAATATAAAATGTGCAATGTAGTTATGCATTACACTTCAGAAGCATGCAGCAGAAGACTCCATGGGAGCAGACACAATAAGACCTGCTATGCTCAAGACGAGAAAATAATTGTTTTTAACGCAACATTTATACACTACGAGACGAAGAGCACTATTCTACAGAGAGAGTGCACAACAGACGAAAATGACGAAACCCCCAACTGCATTCTCACCTGCCCTGCATTACAGTAGCAAAGCAGTACTTGCATCTAGCCCAACAATGTCCAACGCTCCACTGCAGTCTATAAGGTCTTTTCTGTATACCTAATTATTATTATTTATTGTTGTATATTTCTTTACTGAGTAAGAATCAGTGTTTCAGCACATTTCCCTAGAAAATATAGAACATCCTGTGAACTATTTTTTGCCCTTGTTCCAATGTGTTAGCTCGGCAATACGGTGACAAGTACTATTCCCTTAGTTATACTTTATCATTTCTGATGGTCCGAATTTCTACTTCGTGCTCTGAACAGTTACGTGCGTCCTTCTACTCAGTTTATGTTGGCTTCCTACAATTTACGGGGTCCTTCGTATTGTAGCTGCTCAACTAGAGCCTAAAATCTCCTGCTGTCTCCTAAAGCACCATCTTTATTGGATAACATATCCTACGTTTCCCCTCACTGTGGGGGAGTTTATGTAAGTGCTGACCTATTTACTAGACCGCAGTGCCACTATTTCTCATCCTGTGTTGCCACTACATGCATGAGTCACAATGGCTGCAAATTGGCTCCCCGCCCCACCCTCTCCGATTCCAGGTCACTCTCTCTCCTAAATGTACATTTTGCCACCTGAAGAATACACAAAAGCATTGCATCCACGTGAAAAGTGCTCCTGTTAGTTTTCGTTTTTTTGCTCTTCTCCTGTAACGGCTGTGTTAAATCAAACATTTTCGCGAATTTCATGAGCAGCTTAGTAAACGAAATAGGCACATGGTTTGCTGAAAAGAGGTTTTTCACCACCATAAGAAGCCACGGTTTCTTGCAATTTCATGCATTCCCTTGCAGTCTAGATAGCAATCAAGCACATTGATTTTGATACTGTTTTCAAAACATTAAGAACACCCGAAATTTTGAGGTTGTGATAATTACGTGAGAATTAAAGGTAGTGGAGTTTGATGCAATGAGCAAATAAGAAGCCCATTGCAGAGGGTAAACAAATATTCCTTTCCTGCAAATAAATTGGTAGCAGGAGGGTAACTTGAAATGAGCACTGAATGCACAATACAGAATATGATGTTGAAATGCCCCAATCTGAATATCTTCGCACAAAAAAACTTCATTATGAAAGGCAATGATGAAATTGCAAGTATATACTTCGGAGTCATCATATCTGCAATGTGCACTGTACCATCGGCAATATCTAAAAACTGCACACACAGGCTGCCAAAGGCTGCCTGTGAGGCTACCAAAGGAGCCTCACAGTAATAAATGGAAACTTGGTTTAGAATATTAGACTGCACGCCTATATCTACTTACAATGTTGTCTTGTCTGAAGGCAAACATAAGTGGCTTGCCCCTGATGGGTTTCTGATGGAGAGCACAAAGGCTGGGAATTGTGAGGCTGTCACCTGGATGACCTGCAAGAAATGACATTTTAAGTTCCGCATAAACAAATGCTACCAGAACGAGAGACAAGATCACTGGCAATAAAGCTGATTTTGGCTGGCAAGAGAAAAAATCAAAGTGTGGACTTGGTACAGCTTACTGAGAAAAAAAACCTCATACCACAGATGTTGCAGTGAAAGTTCATTGCATTGAAATTTCCACACACATATACGCTTGCCTGCTCATACACTGTTGCCACTGCTGTGCCAGCGGTATTTCCATTGTTTAATATTTCTTTTAGTGCTCTCCAAGTTTATTACCATCTATGAAAGCGGCTAAGTTGAATGTAATGACTAATAGTGCCACATTGAAAATCTATACTCGATCACACTAGTGACTTGTGCTACTACGCTGGCTATAAATAGTGCGAATGCAGGCAAATTTGATTAATAATTGTGTTTCCTTGCCAATTCTGGCCAAACAGCACCAGTGAGTCATACAATTCAGTGCCAACTCCGTGGTAAATGCAAGAGGAATGCATTAGAATGTCGCAACTCCTTGCAGGTCTCAAATCCATTATTTAAACCATGTTCACCACATTGCAAAGTGTTGATCAAGAAGTCACTTTACTCAAGTCCTGCCCTTTCGAGGAGCGAAGTCTTACACACAAACGCACACCTGCACCACCATGACTCGCTTTCAACAATTTACACACACATACGCTTTTTTTACGCTTTGACACTCCTACTGATAAAGCATAAAAACATTTTATGGTAGTCACTGCAACTTTCTCAATGTACACATTCTCGAGTGCGAGGGCATGCCTTATAAATTCCATTTTTACGAATTATATTTGGGCTATAGGGAACAATTTTCGAAGGGCATGCGAACCACCCACAGAGACCTAAAGCTTAGCACTTCATATCTTCAAATTATTAAAAGCTGCTCAAACCAATTGCTACATACGCGGAACATTGCAAATAACCAGCTATTCACAATTTAAGCACTTGTGTCCTTGAATTCGGCAGTGTTACGTACGTGTCAAAACAACAATTTGATTAAGGGGCACGCGATAGCGGGTGACTGGATTGATTCTGACCCCCAGGGGCTTTTCAACGTGCCCCCAATGCACGGGACACAGGCTTTCTTGCATTCGTTGGCAAAACGCTTTGGTGCGGGCAAAAAGTGGCGGCAGCATTTCGCCCGCCGCCACCTCCACAAGCAGTTGCCTACTTCAAGGAAATGTGGGCCAACCCAAGGTACACGTTTCACAATCGAAATTAGTGCAATCGTGAAACACACCTTCGGGGTTTCTGATTCATGCATTTATGCTGTTGATGAAAAGTTTATTTCACAATAACAATCAAGGAAGTGGATTCATCAGGGTAGAGGAGGGAAAAAGGAGGAAACTTACACCTTCCACTGGTCCTCCGGCGCCTCCATATATCCCAGGGTGGCTTCCAGGGTGGCTCGACACCAAACTCGATTTTCAGGGCGGGGACAGCCGCTGCACCAATTTTGTGTAAAACTTCCGACCTTGTGCAATACACACACACACAAGCACGCGCGCCCACGCCAAAAGCTCACAAAACACGTGCGCGCACAGTGTTACATCCAAAGCCCGGAGACAAACGTAGAACAGTAGCAAGCACTTTATTGCTACATAGTGCCGCAATTACGACGGTACAAAAGGAAGTGAACAGTGAGCGGGGAGGAAGCCGAGACATGCCAGCTTTATAGTTATCGCAGTCGGGTCACATGATTACTGGGCAGCTTAGCTGGCCGCTCTTCTCAAGAACACGTGGCGCTATCGCATACATGACACACAGAGATCCGCATACAAGCACGCGCGCACTCGCAAAGCGCTCGCAAAACACGTACGCGCGCGCACGCACACAGGCAAAGTACTCACAAAACACGCACGCACACACATAGATACGTAGAACTCACAAAACACGCACGCACGCGCAAGAACATAGAGACCCGCATACAAGCATGCGCGCACACGCAAAACGCTCGCAAAGCAGCAACGCGCGCACGCACACATGCAAAGCACTCACACAACAGGCACTCGTGCACATACAAAGCGCTCACCGAACACGCACGAACGCACGCACGCGCAAGCACATAGAGACCTCATAAAAATCACAGTTTCGCCTTAAGGGCGAAGCAATGAATGCGATAGCAACACAGCAATGTGACACGAAGTAAGGTGAGCGGCTTTGGTAGCAATATGAATTGTAGTAAACATGAGCTGATTAAGTAAGCAGGTGTGCTGCGGCGTAAGTAGACCGACATGAAGAGAGACTCGATGACCACGAGAAGGCGCTTGTGAAACGGTGGTGTTGATGAGAAGCGCTTCCCGTGGGCAGCGCGTGCGAAAGGACACACCTGTAGTGCTGCACTGCCGATCCGGGCAGCATTGCATGTGTAGCGTGCGTTGGAAAATGTGGCCCGACTATTACTAACTGAATGAACAAGCGTGGTGTGAGCGCGCACAAGCAAACATAAATAGATCACGCTGAATGACCGCAGACAACGACTGTCAAAACGCTGGCAGCAAGCGAGGGTACGTGCAGCGGGCGAAGGTACGTGCGGTCTATCGCTTCAACGGAAACTGAGCGGCGAATGCACAGCGCATAGAAAAGGTCAGAGCCGTGTGGAGATAAAAGACAGTGCGGCCGGCGAGCGACGAGCGCGGTTGTTGGCAGAGTAGAAGTGCGCCCCCCCCCCCCCCCCGCCGCTCCCTCCGGCGCTGCCGTCCCGCTTCCTTGCTTGCGCGTGGGAGATTGAGTGGGAAGTTCCCCTTGCGCCCGATTGCAAGATAGGCCTTTGGTGCCGGAGCGCAGCGTCGCCCCGCCTCCCTCCCTCCCTCCCTCCCATACCCCCACGCGCGACGGTCGCGTTTGCTTTCCGCCGTGCGTTCGCTCTCCGTGATAGCGCGCGTCCCCCGCACGCTACCGCGCGGGCATACCGCGCGCGGCGATGATGTTATCTATACGGAACCTCATGGCGACGGCGACGCCGACGGCAGAAATCCAGTTTAAGTGTCCATATAATTGCTATCGCAATAAAAGCACGCGCGCACACAAAACAGTCGCAAAACAGCAACGCGCGCGTGCGCACGCACACATACAAAACACTCAAAAAACATGCACGCACGCACATACAAAGCGCTCAGAAAAAACGCACGCACGCACGCACACATAAAAGCGCTTACAAAACACGTACGCGCGCGCTCACACACACACAAACGGAGAGTGAAAAATAGCCCAAAACACTCTGAAAGAAGGCGTCCGGTAAGCAGTAGCAGCAATACGCGAGCGCGCCAGGGAGAGCCAATATTGCGCCGGTACTTTCGAAAGGCGAAGCCAGTCGTCACTTCTTTTTCTATGCGATACAAAACGAACGACCGTGTTGTAAGCCGCGCTGAACTCGCAAGCACACCACATTTCCGATAGTTCAAGCGCTCAGAAACAAAGCGGGATTATGCAGGCGCGCAACGCCCGACGTGGCCACAGAAACGTTAGTCACACGGGGGCAGTCGAGGTAGCCATCTTGCCATAGTACTGCGTGCAACTGCTTTTGCGCTTACATTAGTGAATTACGCTATGGGATCACAATGAGATACTTCTACAGCCAACAATAACACGTAATCAAATAAAGAAACACCAAATGAACGGTCACTTGCCTGAAACTTTCCATACTGACAGTAGTATACCGACCGCCGACACCGGGCACGTTGCAACTGCTCGTATCCGCCTCCGTGGATCCATCTTCCAGCACGTGCCAAGGCTTTTAGTTGAGGTGGGGCACAATTAATACACAACGCCCGAACCACGTCTCTGATTAGACCACACATAAAACCAATCACACGTTTAAAATTATTTCCCAGAGTGCGAGACGCGGACAAAGACAAAAAAAGACAATCTTTTGAAGCAAGAGCTAATAAATAATTTGAATAAATAAAAAATAAGGTGATGACGCAGCTTCCGCCCTCCTGCCCTGCCGCGCGCCGGGTTGTCTAGGCAACGGTACAGCGTGGTAGCGTCAGTTCCGGGCGCTTTTCATTCGGGAGGGCGCAGCCGCGTAAATCGCGCTGCGCCGAACTCAGTCGAACTATAAAAATTATCTGCCGCTGCCCCTTTATTCTCACAGGTTTGCTTGTTGGCGTGGCCGCCTGCTTGCTGCCACTTCGTTGTGGTCTCTAGCTGTACCGGTTAGCTGGGAGTTGCGAATACGTTTCGTGTCGAGCGTTACGTTTTTTTTTTTTGACGATGCTGGGCTGCATGGCTGCATGATCGTGACCGTGAGCGAGCCGATCAGCGCGCTTCTACAGGTACGATCAAAATACCGGCTGCGTCCGATCAAGGAGGCCATGCCAGGTCACAGCATAAAGTTTCAGCGAGATCGTGACTCGATAAGAGCACAACATTATTGGTCGTGCCACGTGTGAGGAGCAAGCATTCACATCACTCATGGGCGTCTGCCAAAGGAGTGACAGTTGTGCTCTTCCGCAGTACATGTTTCGGTTTCCCATATTTCCATAGTCCGGAATTTATTACACTGAAGCAATAAGCGGCATCAGTTCTTGGCATTCAAAGAACCGTTTATGAACTATATCAATTATGGGCTTTATTTATTAAGCAGGGTCGTGTGACTTCTTTGGTAGACAAGTGAATTAGCCTAATTTTCTTGCCTGCGTGTCTCATTACTACCTCGAATCGTTTAAAAAGACATCTCACCGGGGTTCGCCACTTTTTGTTGGGCTGTTAAGGGCACCGCTAAATTCCTGCGAAATTTTGCAAGTTGCTTGCGCGTTTTCATTCAACTACTGCAGGTTGTATTAAAAGTGTCTAATTGCACTGTAGTATCACAGTGAGCACTAAATCTAATGATGTTTCATGAAATTGCACGTGAATGTGTGTACTTTTCAAGGTAATACGGTTTGGAAAGCCCGTCATACCAGTAACATCAGTATCTTAGAAACAAATGCTATACAAAGACACATGGCTCATTGCGAGGACGTATACGCGTTCTTATGGCCAGATTTATGCATGCATCCTTGTGTTCAACACCCTTCAGTGGTCGATTTAACACCCTTCATAGGTCGATTTAGCACCCTTCTTTGAGCAACTTCACACCTTATGTGTGGTATACACCCTTATGATAGAGTGTTTTTAACAAAATGGGTGCTAAAAAGGGTGTGCATTGGGGTGTAAATGTTGAAAACACCCATTTTAACACCCTTAAGGGTGTAAAAGTGTTTAGTGTGTACTCCCACGTTGGAACCGAGATTTTTAGCTCCCTGGCCGCATCGTGGGCTCGCTGGACGGCCCAGAGCTGTTCCGCCAGGACCGTGCTGCGTAGTGCTTCTTGTAGCCTGGCGGAGTCTTGATTGTGTGCGTGGGTCCGACCACACGGCCAGAGCAAGGGATGTACGTCCAGTGTTCTAAAGCAATTTTCGCAATATGATGTGTATAGCTCAGACACATAGGCGTATCTACCGGGGAGGGGGGGGCAGAGGGGGCACTTGCCCCCCCACTGTCAAAAGTGGGGGGGGCAAAGCATGCCATTGGCCCCCACCCCCACTTTCGAAAGCGGGAACTTTCGACTACACACTGGAACGTCCAACAAAACTACAACTGAAGCTAAAGTTTATTTCGTAATAGAGTCACCACGTTACTAATGCTTTTCTTTACTACGTATCCTCGGTTTGAGCAGCGAGTATTGTGCCTCCTCGTGATGCGCTGTAGCGGGCGACGCGGGAGATCCGCCATACACGCTTGCATTGCGCAGAAGTCCTGGCGCTGGACAGTTCCTGCAGTTACAAATTACCGCCTAACCATACTTGAAAAAATAGATCAATCGGCCTGATATATTTAACCTTCGGGCGAGGGGAAAGGTCCGGATGAAGTATTTTAATCAGCAGCGCCCAACGATGGGTGTGCCTTACTGCATGAAATGGTTGGATTATGAAATGCTGAAACTATTGAATGTCCGCCCAGAGATAGTCTACGTAGCGTTGCAGTATATATATATATATATATATATATATATATTGTAGTGCGGAATATGCATGTAGGCACTGTTGGCACTGCCACGGCTTCGGCGCGAGACCGGAGCTCGAGCTGCGGATGCCAACAGCTAGGACTGTGCCTAAAAAGCAACTTGCGATCCCTCGGACGAGTTTCAATAAATCCCCCTTTCATTTGGTGGAGGTGTGGGGTAACCTCGAAAACTGGAACTCAGAAGCCGGATGCTACCCACTGCTGCGACCATGCCTGACGACACCGCCCAGGAAGATACACCTCAGCCTCCAGCGGTCATCGTTTCTGGTGTGTTGCGCCCGCGTGATCCTGCCGTCTTTAGCAGCACCGATGATCATGACGTGGAGGATTGGTTGTCATCGTACGAGCTGGTAAGCCGGCACAATAAGTGGGACGACGCCACCAAGTTGCACAACGTGTTGTTTTACGTTACCGGCGTCGCGAGCCTCTGGTTCCGAAACCACGAACACGATTTCACCACATGGACTGCATTCAAGAACAGTTTTGCAGAAGTGTTCGGGCGCCCCGCTGTGCGCAAGCTTCGCGCTGAACAACGCCTACGTGGGCGCGCACAACATCACCGTGAAACGTTCACCAGCTATACGAAGATGTCATTGACCTGTGTAGGCGGGTGAATTCGTCAATGGCAGAGCAGGACAAGATAAAACACATTATGAAAGGCATTGATGAGGACGCCTTTCAAATGTTGTTAGCGAAGGATCCGCGTACCGTGGCTGACGTCATCAATTTGTGCCAAAGTTTTGACGAGCTACGGAAACAACGCATCTTAGCTCGACGCCCACCACCCACGGAAGATTCGCTAGCAGCATTGGTTATTGGCGACAACCAGACAACTTTGCTGACGCAGATAAAAGAATTTGTGCGGGAGGAGGTTGCGCGACAGCTCTCCATTTTGCCGACCACGGAGAAGCCTTCTCACTTTTTGGCTCCAGTGATCCGGCAGATGATTGAAGAGCAAGTGACCGAAGCTCTTCCATCTCCGTCTCAGCCGGCTCCCGTAGCCGCACCTCTGACGTATGCTGAGGCGGCTGCACGGGCTCCTCGCCTACCGGTGTTCTCTCCTCCGCCTTCAGCGCCTCGCCCGCCGCTGTTCTCTCCTGCGCCTTTGCCTCGGCAGCCGGCGGCTCACTTCTTCGGTGTACAAGAGCAGGATACAAATCCTTGGCGCACTGCTGATAACCGCCCCTTATGCTACGCCTGCGCCACCCCGGGACATGTAGCGCGCTTCTGCCGCCGGCGTTTCCCGGCCTTAATGGGCACCACGCGAGCCCCCAGCTACGGATTCCGACAATTTCGTATGCCACAACAGCCGCCACCGGAAGTCTACGTTGCTGATGACGTACCAGCTCCGGAGTATCAGCCCTTTGGTGCTCATCGCTCGCCTTCCCCTCGCCGCCGCTCCCTCTCACCTATGCGTCGTCGGTCCAGTGCCAGTACTGAGGCGGAAAACTGATTTCCGCAGTTCCTCAGGCACGAACTGCGTCGTCGTCGGAAAATCGAAGTCCTCGCTTCTCCCCCGCTAACGTTATTGAAGTGTCAGTGGATGGCGTCAAATCTTTTGCGCTCGTCGATACAGGTGCCGCCATATCCGTGATTAGTGAAAAGCTTTGTCGTTTATTACGGAAAGTGACCATGACGCCTTCGGTACTATCGCTTCGAACAGCCACCGCTCAACAAGTTCAGCCCGTCGCTATGTGCACTGCCAGGGTGCTGATTCGAGACATTTTGTACTCTATTGAATTCTTTGTGCTAACCTGTTGCTCCCACGATGTAATTCTCGGCGGGGATTTTCTGTCGCGCCAACATGCCGTCATTGACTCTGCACGTGCTGAGGTTCAGTTCTCCGTTCTGTGCGATTTGCCATCTCACGACTTGCAAGTTCCTGATGTTAGCAGGATCTGTGTAGCTTCAGATACCGACCTTCCTCCACACAGTGCTGTATTTGTCCCTCTTTCATACACATCGCGTGCCGACGCGACGGTCCTGTTCACACCCGCTGCCGTCTTCAGTCGCCGCCACCCTATATCGTTGCCTTTCGCCCTCCTCACGGTTCGCCATGGTGCGGCGGAAATACTGGTTTCTAACCCAAATTCGCACATTTTGGCTTTGCGCTGTGGCGAGACTATTGGCACCATCCAGACTGTGGACGCTGACGTTATTGTGTCTTTCCCTGCTGCCGACGACCAGGCTACAACTAACGTAACAGCACTGACGCCCCATGTGCCATCTGACCGGATCTCACCAGACGTTATTTGTCGCTCTATTGCCGATGACCTCTACCCGACACAACGTGAGCGCCTACTTACCCTTTTAACTGTCTTTCACGCCTCTTTTGACTTAAACCAAGCGTCGTTAGGCCGCACAAGTACCGTTTCTCACCACATTGATACGGGACGACACGCACCAATACGCCAGCGACCGTACCACGTGTCATCCACCGAGCGTCGTGTCATTACTGAGCAAGATGCGGACATGCTTGAACGTGGTGTTATCAGACCTTCATGTAGTCCTTGGTCGTCTCCCGTGGTAGTAGTTAAGAAAAATGATGGCTCGATTCGTTTCTGTGTGGACTATCGTCGCCTTAACAAGATTACACGAAAAGATGTCTACCCTCTACCGCGTATTGATGACGCCCTGAATTGTCTACGTGGTGCCGAATTCTTTTCTTCTTTGACTTGCGATCGGGTTATTGGCAAGTCCCGATGGATGAGTCCGACCGCTCGAAGACAGCTTTCATTACGCCTGATGGCCTGTATGAATTTGCGGTGATGCCATTCGGCCTATGCAATGCACCCGCGACATTCGAAAGAATGATGGACAATCTTTTGCGAGGCCTCAAATGGAAGACGTGTTTGTGTTACTTAGACGACGTGGTAGTTTTCTCCTCTGATTTCACCACTCACCTCACTCGTCTACGCGAAGTTCTGACTTGCCTTGCCACCGCCGGCCTTCAACTTAACTTGAAAAAGTGCCGCTTCGCGGCCCGCCAGTTGGCCATACTTGGTCACGTCGTTTCCAAAGACGGCGTCCGTCCCGACCCTGACAAGCTTCGTGCTGTCGCAGAATTTCCGCGGTCGACTACAGTGAAAGAGCTCAGAAATTTTGTCGGTCTCTGCTCTTATTTTCGTCGCTTTGTGCGCAATTTTTCCTGCATCGTCGCACCTCTGACGAAGCTCCTGGATGGGCCTGGTGACCTTCGTGATTGGACTCCGGCATGTGAACAAGCCTTCATCACTCTGCGTCATCTACTTACCTCACCGCCCATTCTCCGTCACTACGACCCAAGTGCTCCGACCGAAGTTCACACGGACGCCAGCGGCGTTGGTCTTGGAGCCGTTCTTGCGCAACGCAAGCCTGGCTTCCCGGAATATGTGGTTGCCTACGCTAGTCTTGCCCTTACAAAGGCAGAAAACAATTATTCTGTCACAGAAAACAGTGTTTGGCTATAGTTTGGGCTTTAAGCAAATTTCGCCCTTACTTGTATGGCCGTCCCTTTGACGTTGTGACAGACCACCACGCGCTGTGCTGGCTTGCGTCACTGAAAGACGCGTCGGGGAGTCTTGGACGTTGGGCTCTTCGACTCCAGGAATTTGAAATTCGCGTCATCTATCGCTCCGGGCGTCAACATTCTGACGCGGATGCCATCTCCCGGTCACCCATGCGATCCTACGACACGCCACCCGCATCCAGGGTCTGCCCGGTCTCTGCGTTTACTGTTTCTGACATGCCTTCTCAACAGAGAAGGGATCCATGGATTGCGTCTCTCATTGACATTCTAACTGCTTCTTCAACGGATACTTGCCCTCGAGCCCTTCGTCGCCAAGCCACCCATTTTGTGCTGCGGAACGCCATCTTGTACCGCCGGAACTATCAGCCAGACGGTCGCAAATGGCTGCTCGTCATCCCTCGCCATTTGCGTTCCGACATTATGCACGTATTTCCACGCGGACCCACAACAAGCACATGCTGGCGTCCTGAAAACGTACGAGCGGCTCCGCCAGCGGTACTACTGGCGAGGCATGTATTCTTATGTGCGCAAATACATTCGGTCATGTGCAGCCTGTCAGTGACGCAAGACAACTTCTCATGCAACAGGCCCACTGCAACCTTTACTGTGTCCTGCACGTCCTTTTGACCGAGTCGGTATCGACCTTTATGGGCCCCTTCCATGCACTGCTAACGGAAATCGTTGGATAATTGTCGCAGTAGATCATCTAACAAGATACGCCGGAACTGCTGCACTTGCTTCGGCTGCTGCTCGCGATGTCGCAGCGTTCCTCTTACGGCATTTCATCTTACGGCACGGCGCACCGCGAGAGCTGCTCAGCGACCGAGGCCGCGTCTTCTTGTCGGACGTTATTAATGAGCTACTGGCAGCGTTCCGCACTATTCACCGCACCACTACGGCGTATCACCCACAGACTAACGGCCTCACGGAACGGTTCAGCCGCACTCTTGGAGACATGCTCACAATGTACGTTGCGTCGGATCATTCCAATTGGGACGACGTCCTCCCTTTTGTGACTTACGCGTACAATACCGCCAATCAGGCTACCACAGGCTTCTCACCATTTTTTCTTCTTTATGGACGTGAACCATCATCTACTCTTGACACCGTACTTCCGTATCACCTGGACGCCTCTGAATTCACCGCGCTTTCAGAAGTTGCTCGACATGCTGAAGAGTACCGTCAACTGGCTCGCTCATTCACGTCGGATACCCAATGCATCCAAAAAGATCGCCACGACCACGATCACCCAACACAGTCCTTCGCCGTGGATTGTCACGTCTGGCTTCGGCTGCCATTGCAATCTCCAGGCCTTACCCCAAAGCTTGCTCCAAAATATCAGGGTCCGTACCGGATCGTCGAATGTACATCGCCTGTCAACTATGTGGTCGAACCGGTGACACCATCTTCGGACAAGCGCCGCCGTGGCCGCGAGACGGTTCACATCAGCCGCCTGAAGCCGTACCACGACCCCCTCGTCGTGTCATCACCTGAGGTCGTCAGGATGGCTCACCTTTGCAACGGGGGCAATTGTAGTGGGGAATATGCATGTAGGCGCCGTGGGCACTGCCATCGCTTCGGCGCGAGACCGGAGCTCGAGCTGCGGTGCCAACAGCTAGGACTGTGCCTAAAAAGCAACTTGCGATCACTCGGACGAGTTTCAATAAATCCCCCTTTCAATATATATATATATATATATCTTATCACCATCAAAAATCTGATCAAACCACTTACAGGTGTAACTGCCAAATTTCTTTGTGTAATCACGACTTATCGTACATTATTTATTTATTTATTTATTTATTTATTTATTTATTTATTTATTCATGATGCCTCAAAGGTCCCAGAACAGGACATTACATGAGGGGTGGCCACGTAGAAAAATGGCGGGACAGGTTAGGTGGCGTGACTTGAAAGATGGTCTTCAATAGCAGCTTTGAAACGCGAAATGTCAGTGATGAGGGCGATGTCAGAAAGAAGGGTGCTCCATTCTCGGGCTCTGTGCAGAAAAAAAAATGCTGATACGTGGTGGAATGGGCGCGTGGTAGATACACAGCATTGGGATGCATCTGACGGGAGAAACGATGCGCTGGAATGATGATTTGGTTACCCTTGGGCAGCGAATGAAAGAACCTAAAAAATGAAAAAAAAAGACGAGCACTTTTGCGGCGGGAGTTGAGCGAGGGAAAACACAACCGCGATTTTAAGGCTGAGACACTTTTATTATAGGACTAGTCAGAGAGAATGAGCCTGGCAGCACGGTTTTGAACCGATTCAAGGGAATTAATCATATTAACCTGGTTGTTATCACAGATAGCACTGACATATTATAGTTTAGAACGGATTAGGGTTTTATCTGCAAGTTCATTTATTCATTATACCTCAAAGGTCCCAGAACGGGACATTACATGAGGATCTGCGAGGTGGTATGCTCGGGAAAGTGACCTCGGTCGAACGTGCATAGCCATTTCAGTGCCAATAGAACACTTAACTGAATTTTTTATAAAGGCCTGTGTCACTTCTGCTTTTATCGATTTCATTTTCATGCCGTTTCTGAATAAGGGCTACCCTACTACTTGTTTCCCGGCAGGAGCAAGAACAGCCGATATTTTATATTTTGAAGAAATGAAGACCACGTTATTGTGACGTGTTCCGAAAATTTGAACTGCGGTGGTTGCTTATGTACTCGAAAAACCGCTACTGAATACTCGCTTTCCCCCAGTTTTTATGGTTTATACACGGCGTTTAGTTGTTGATCCCGGTATCCCCAGTAAACTATGAGGTAAACTATGAGGGACACGGTGTTAATATTTATTCGAAGTACGAAACAATATCCTGAGTGAAGAGCGATAAATGTTTTTTCTGTGTAGGTTCATTGCAAGCCTTTGTAGAAAGTTACATATTGAAGTGTTCCAGGGTGCCATACCGCCACTTTCCCTGATTCCTAAAACAATTGCATGCGATATGGACTTGAAATTCCATTAAAATAGGGAGAATTTTAAGCGCAGTGCGTTGCGAAAATCTCACTTTCCTGGCTTAAATGCAAGTGTTGCAGATAATTACTAAAGCCTTGTTTTCCTATTTGTTCCAGTGTACCATACGGGATGCCTAGAGATTGCTTCTCCGGTGTCCTCCGTGAGCTAAACAAGGCATCTTGTTTATATCTGGGGATAATGAAATTTGCTGACGAAGTAAGATGCGTATTGATGAATTACTGTTTTTTTCTTTTTTAGTTTCCAGCAAGAAGTGTTTCAAAGAATTACCCGGGGACAAGGTTTAAAACGGAACACTAATATACGGGTAACTTTTTAAAGTATGCGATGTAATTACAGGAAACTGAAACATTTAGTGCACCTGTTCGAAATAAAAAAAGCTTCACTAAAAATCGGGTTGTAATTCACCAAGTTCGCACACCTCTGCCGTCTTTTTTTAGTATTGAGAGTAATATATGTTGATTGTACTTCGTTCTGTATAACCTCGACCGTACTATTACCTTAACTAGCGATATATTTATTCTGTAGACTTAAACACCAATTAGTAAAATTGACTGCAGCAAATGAGCATTTTTTGTGTGAGCTGCACTGCCGCTACTGCGTTGGATCAGGGACCTCTGGGCACTCAATGCCTTTTGTCCCTGCATCACATATAGATTTTATAGCGACAAGCAATAAATGCAAAGTCAAATCATTTTTCGGGCCTCGATGGTGCACCATGTGGTATTGAGAAATAGGTCTATTGTTACAAATATAAATACTTGATGCATTTCCAGGCTTTTTCACTTATTTAATTAGTAATTCAATATATATATATATATATATATATATGGAGAAAGAGAGAGAGTCAGACCTGCGGTTTGCCCCCCCCCCCCTCCACTCGAGAAATAGGTTGGTACGCCTCCGCTCAGGCATGTAGTGATGTAATCTGTTCTGCGTGGGGTACGTGTTGGTTTGAAGCATTCTGAAGGTGATGACTTGAGGCCTCGTGAGGTTATAGTGTGGTGTGCGGTGTACTGTATATTCTGCGGTTTAGATAAAAGTGTTTTGTGACCTCGTTGCATGTGGAGGGAGGGTCCCGATTCTCGCGGGGATGGTCACGACCAGAATAGGTCGCGTCGCGGAGGGTTAGGTGTCGCGCGCTCCTGTGAGCCATCTCATTGAGATTGGGAGGGGCGTCCTCGATCTCTCCGAGGTTTGCCGGGAACCAGCAGATGGTGTGATGCTGCAGCGGTGCGGATGTATTGATTATTTGTAGTGCTTGTCTTGCAACGGTGCCTTTCTGAAAGGCTTTGACGGCCGAGTGTGAATCGTTGTAGATGTGGGTGGTGGTCGGGTCTGCGAGCGCGAGTGCGATGGCGACCTGTTCTACTATCTCGCACTTGTGGGTCTTGACTGTGAGAGCGTTTGTGACTTGACCTTGCTTATTGACCGTGGTGGCAACGACGGCCTGCCTGGACAGGTACTGTGCCGCGTCTACGAAACAGGCTTGGATCTTTTTTATCACGTATTTCACGCAGGATGAACGATCCACGTGCCAACCTTCTGGGTTGATGGTGCGCGGGGTTCATGTTGCGCGGTAGTGGGCGAACCGTGTAGGAGTTGCTTGTGTCCGTCGGAACACTTTCATATAGATTCTCGATTGCTGTGGTGCAATGACCCAGTTTCGCTAGGATTTCTCTACCCGGTTTGGTTTCAGAGAGTCTTGTCAATTGAGCCCGTTCTTGAGCTTCGGTGATTTCTTCAAGTGTATTGTGTATCCTCAGTTGCAGCAGGACCTCTGTCCCGGTGCTCTTGGGGATTCCCAGTGCTAGCTTGACTAGCTTCCTCAGTTGCGCATTGATTTTGTCTTTCTCCGCTACCTTCCATCTGTGCATGGCCGCCTCATAGGTGAAGTGGCATAGCGCGAAGGCGTTTGTGAGCTTGAGGAGATTATCTTCCTTAAGGCCGTGTTGTCTGTTTGCTACGCGTCGTATGAGTTTCATGGCGTTATCCGACTTTGTGGCAATCTTCGCCACTGTCGCGGCGTTAGAGCCGTTTCTCTCAATGAGCATGCCGAGAACTCTAATTTTGTTAACGTGCGGAATGGTTCCTCCGTCTTTTGTTCTGAGACTAATGGCGTCTGTGTCCCTGATTTCGTTCTTTGGCTTGTGACCGCTTCTCGATGGTTTGTGAGACCAGGAGCTTCGACTTAGCGGGCGAACATCGCAGACCCGTGGGAGCGAGGTATTCCTCGATCGCGTCGATCGCTTGCTGTAGAGCGTTCTCAGTTGATCCCAGGCTCCCTCCGGGGATCCAGAGCGTTACGTCATCTGCGTATATGGTGTATTTGACGTTCTCGATTTGATCCAGTCTGTTGCCTAGGCCTGCTAGCGCAAGGTTAAAAGCGTCGGAGAGATGACAGAGCCTTGCGGGGTGCCCTTGCTGCCTAGTTTGTATTTTTGGGACTACATTTCTCCTAGACTTGTGGGCCGACCACAAAAACCTCCGGCGCAAATTAACTATCAAAATCTCGCATCTCGTTCACTTGTTGTATACCAACATTGGCATGGAAGGGTACAAATGTATGACTAACATGGCAGATAGGTCATGACATCAATAACGTCACATGCTCGTCAGATACGTCACGATTGACGTTAATAAAATCACGTGTGGCACGTACCAGCATTGAATGCGCGGGTATGAGCCAGGGACAGGAAAGAAAGAAAGAGGGAAAGAAAGAAGTACGGAATGAAAGAAAGAAAGAAGGAAAGAAATCACGTGTGGTTCATACCCGCATGGGATATGTGGGTATGAGCCGCCGAGAGCAGGAGCGGGAAAGATCTCGCCGGAGTCGTGCCAACGCTTCTGCAGAAGATCGGGCCCGCGATGTGGAGCGCTAGCGGCAATGTCGGGCCGACCCAGCCGCTCATGCGGCCGAGCTAGGCAAAGACTTAACCAATAATTGGGAAAGAGTTTAATGAACCGTCGGGATTAACCCAGTGATAAAAACCGGGCCGCACATTTCAGCTTCGGTGGTTTATCATCTGTACGGGGTGCATGGGTGGTGTAATTTTGACACGATAGCGTTAAGGGCCCTATGTCGCAGAAAAATACGGCGTCAGTGTCGGTGTAGGCGTAAGCACCGGCGTCCGTGGCGGAGAAAAGGATCCCGAACCATCCCGACCACGCAAGACCTCCGCATGACTCAGATGCGTTAGTGAACTAATTTTATTTCTCATAATGAAATACGTCAGAGCAATCGTAAAGTACCACTTAACCATAACCTACAGGCATGCAAGCATCGGATTGCAATTTGAATATACAAGAAAACATAATTCAATTACGAGGAAATTCAAAGACAAACCCCTTTTCCAGCACTTCTACCTTTGATACAGCGGCGTGCCCGGGTAGGTTACTTGCAGAAAGCAGCGTAAAACGGCACGGCGCGCGGAGGCGAAGGTGGAGAAAAAAGAAAGGTGCAGTTGCCGGAAAGCCTGACAAGCATTCAGGGATTTTTGAATGCTGTCGCGTTGTACTCTTAAAGGCGAAGCTTAAGCGTCGTCCAAATTGCTTTCATCATCAACACGCGGGGATGATCTGCAAGAGCTAGTTGGCTTTGGAACTATGTGTGCCACCCATTTTGCCAATTCCTCTTTGGAGTTATGTAGGATTTTTGGAAAGCATCATCATAATCAACACGCGGACATGCTTCTTGGCTGATCCCCCGTTGTGGGTATGGGCCATAGTCGGGAAATCTTAATGATCATCAAGATGCGGAAATGCTCTCATACAGCTATACACTATATAAATACACCCTTAAGGTTGTTTGCTTGTCCCAGCGGTAACACCCCCGACCTTAGGGATATAAACATTTTGTACCGAACGAGAACAAGCTCTAAGTAGACATAATGAAAACTGATGGGAAAAGCGAGGAAGAGGCACGACGTACGCGAGAAAACAAAACACGACACCACAGGGCCAACTATCAACTCTTTGATAGCTTGCGAACGGTTGCCGTGTTTTGTTGTCTCGTGTGTTGTGAACAGAAGAAGGGCCACCCGATTCTTGGTCAATATGGGGGATATTGGGTATGAGCCACGCTCGAAGGCAAGCAAACAAGCAAGCAAGGGAGATACGGGGAATAAAGGAATCGCAGCAAACAATCCCAACCGACGGAGGCACAGTCGCTTCGTTCCTTACATTATGGCGCCGTGAAACCAGGGAAGGAGACTGCCGTCTGCACAACCGAAGATTGGACCGACTACTACGTCATCACGACGTCATTCGAAGCGCCGCTAGCACTGTCATCGCCGCTGCAACCAAGGCATTGTAAGAAACCGAACCGACGCAAACCGACTTGCAAGTGCTCCTAAATGAACTCGATGAAAAATACCATTGCCTGTCTGACATCAACGCTAAAATATAAGAGCTCGAGACCGACGATGACGAATACCTACTTGCAAGTGCTCCTAATTGAACTCGGTGAAAAATACCATCGCGTCGCTGACAACAACGCTAAAATCTAATAGCTCGTGACCGATGATGACGAATGCTATGCTTAATTGATTGAGGTGCTTGATTACCACGAGAAGATCCGTCGCCCCGTCAACAGGTCTGGCTTTCGTCTTCATTTCCAATCACTACCGACTGCCGCGAGACCTTTCCGATGACAGCCTATCCACCCAGTCGCGACATTACAATTGCTAGTAGGTACAGCGGAGACTTCCCCTTAAAACGTGTTTTCATGGCAATCGTGAAGCTCCTAGGTGCCTAGGGACATAATCGCTTATGGACTTTTGAGGCACTGGTCTCCGCTGAGCGTGGCTCCCTTATATCCGGGACGCAACACTCCATTTGCTAGTAGATACAGCGTTTGACCGCTGGCGCCACGCTGCGCCGCTCGCGCGTACCGCGTTTCTAGGTGGTTCCGTTCACCGAGGGCGCTCGAACGCAATCATATGGCTCGCACGAATGCGACCCTTGGAAGCGTGGCTGTATGGCTGAGTGGTTACGGCGTTCGCTTCGGGATCATGCGTGCGCGGGTTCGAAACCCGCCGTGGCTAGATATTTTTTCTTAATATCACGCTTTTCCCTTTTTTCCCCTCTCTGTTTTCCAGCGCAGTCGCTTGAACCCCGGTGCCACGGCGGCAGCCGTGGTGCCGGGCGCCGACGCGAAGCGGTGGTCGTTGGGGTGTTGCGGAGCGCAGCGTAGCAACACCCCAAATAAAAAGAATACTGCTCCAGTCAGGTAGACTGCTCTCTCCCTGATAGTGAGATTATATTTGGATCATCAAAACAGTGATGCGTTTATAACACCACCGATCCCAACAGCAGGCTAGTCACCACCAGCCCAGCGTTTTCTCCGTCAACGCCTCCTCCGTTCCAACGGCGGCGGCTCGAAACACGGTATGCGCGAGCGGCGCAGCGTGGCGCCAGCGGTCGAGCGCTGTATCTACTAGCAATTGGAAATACGCCTCCGGGACCGGGCGCAGCGACCTTGCCGAGATCAGCTCCTACGTGCGTAGGGAGCGAATCGCTTAGGGCGCGTTGAATGTCTAGCGGTGTCTGGCCCACGCCGGCTGCGCTTTATTATTGTAGCGTTTGTTATAGTGGCGGAAATCCTTGCAGTAGTAGTGGTGTGGCATGACGGCTTTTGATCTCGCTGAACTGTGGTGGTGTGAACAACCTGATACTGCTGCGTTTGAACCCCAAATAAAAACATACTGCTCCAGTCAGGTAGACTGCTCCATCCCTGATAGTGAGATTATATTTATATCATCAAAACAGTGATGCGTTTATTTAGGAGTACCATCGTTTCTCTCTCGCAGGCGCGAGCGCTTGTCCTCGCGCCTGCGAGGACAAGCGCAAGTTTCTTGTGCAAGGATTGCAGTAGCAATCCTTGCACTAGAACAAACGCTACAATAATAAAGTGTGGCCGGCGTGGCCCAGACACCGCCTGACATCCAACGCGCCCTAAACGATTCGCTTCCTACGCACGTAGGAGCTGCGCTCGGCAAGGTCGCTGCGCCCGGTCCCGGAGATAAGAGAGCCACGCTCAGTGGGCCTCTTCGATTATCAGTCCCTGACAGTCCCGGACTGCTTGGGACTGCTGTGCCGCATTCGATTTTGCTCGGACAGCTTCCGAAGCTCCGCCCACTAGTCCGAGTGTTGTCAGAAGCGCGTTCGTTTTTACACGGACCGGAAGTTCCGGACTGCTCGCGGACTGTTGGAGCTGTCAGCAGATGTTTGCTCGGACAAGCGCAAGTAGCTAGCAGACGACGGCTGTCTTAAAAAGATGCGCGCGGTGTTTGACGCCATGTTGTGAAAGATTCCGTGGACTTCTGCGTACTTTGCGCGCTCCAGACGGCAACTATTGTGCATTGAGTTATCCCTTCTGTTACATCGGTGCTTTGTGTGCCATCATGCAAGTTTTTTACGAGCCGTCTAATTGCTGTAGCTTTAGTCTTCGAGTTTTATTAAGAAAGAAGCACAGCGATAAGGCGCACATGCTTGCTTTTCTTAATGTGTTTCACGAAATCTGTCATGTTCATTGCTATATGCGCACTCAGTAAGCAGGTAAATTTTGCTTTTCAGGTAAGTGAAACTAGCGTACATGCAAGGAATCATATATTGCATGTGGCTATTTCATGCCGGTAGCTGGGGTGGTATACAATAGGAGCTTCGCGGATTGCTGTTGACATATATGTTGATCCCTTCTGCTACCAAGTTCGAGCGTTTTATTTTTGACGTGCAGGATTAGTAGACGGTGTACACGCGCTCTCTCACGCGTCGGGCCTATAATTAGCAGACGGTCTCGCGAGCTTTGAGGGTGTAGGCGGGTGCTTTCTGCATCAACAGCGATGTGGCACGACCATGATTTCGGTGTCTCTCCACAGCAAGTTTAGGGCCAATAAATATATTTTACCACCACCACGATTTTGCTTACGTCCGTGTGGGAATTCCACTTAAATTTCTCAGGCAATGAGCTGGCTATAGCGCGACGTAATAAACTGCGCTTTTCGAAAACGTTCTACGCGCTCAGGCTACGATTCCACTGTGCTAGCTTCATGGTTGTGTCGGCGACGTGGCCTCTGAGACTGCACCATTTCGGAGGCCACGCTAATAAAAACGCTGAGTAGGGGGCTATCTACGAGTAGCAAAGAGCAGACGACGGCAGTGAGGAGAGTGACTTCCGGTCGCGTTGCTTCGACCGAAATCTTGGACAGTCCCCGACAGCTGGATCACGTGACTGTGACGCGCTCTTCTGTCAGGGCTAGTCAGACCGGAAGCCGCGGACGGTTCGCGGACAGTCCGGGATTGCATAATCGAAGAGGCCCAGTAACTAGCAGCCGCCGCGCGGCCGTGCAGGCCAGTGCCTGAAAAGTCCCTACGCGATTTAGTCCCTAGCACCTAGGAGCTCCACGATTGCCATGACAACACGTGTCAAGCGGAAGTCACGGGTCCCGCAGTGCCACGCCCCCACTGTACCTACTAGCAATTGTAAAGTCGCCACCCCATCATAGCCTTTTATGTACTTTTTGTGCGCGGGCAATGACTCCGGAAGCGCCGTTCAACCTCCTTGCCTGACCTTCTAGCAGGTCGCCCGCTATGGGCGCTGCTACCTGAGAAAACTTCGCTAGCCGCCGTGCATAGTTAAAGGCGCGAAGAATTGCGTGTGCGCGTCTCCATTAGTGTAAAATCAAGACAATATTCATTTGCCTCGCCTGCCGACAGTTCACTGGCTTGCTGAGAGATCACCACCTTTCTGCAGCCGTCCACGGCTCGGAAAAAACTTGTCTTCTGCCTTCAACTGACGCTGCGGCAGGGTATTGAAGGACTGTGGCTGAGGTGACACTGTCGGTGCCACATTGAGGGTGTCTAGCAGCAACGCAAATGAGAGTCTTCTGGCCGAAAAGAAGACATCGTGGTCACGAGTGAGTTTTGCTACTTAAAGTGAATTGATGGAGCGCTTTGCGAGTTCATACTCAGTGGTATGGCGTTTTGTTGTGGACCTGGATGCACCTCGTACAGTAAGAGAAAGGTCCCGGGCATCTCATTTCATGAAATTCCGAGCGATGAAGTAATTCGAGAAAAGTGGCTCAAAGTTGGAATACGTCAAACGTGGAATGCGTCAGATACTTGCTGAGGGAGATGCACTTTCAATTTGTTCTGACTAGAAAGCTCTGGTCTGACGCCATTGAATCTTTTTTTGGCTGGTTTAGGAGGTCAGCTGGAAGCAACTACCAGAGAGTCGTACGAGCACTTTTGTGCGGAATAGAAAAGCCTCCGAAGACAGGATTTGCGTCAACATCGAAAAGCAGCAACGTGATGGACACGGAATACAGCACATGCTCGTCGCTACGGCGGCAACTGAGCGTAAGCACTACGCCAGAACCATCCGAAGAGTTTCCCGAAGAGGCGACAGCAGCGCTGGTCAACCACATTACCCGGCGTAAAGAAACGCTTCGTGCTCCAGAATGTGCAGCACTAGCGATGGTTGGCAGATACCTGTCGAGAGCTGTAACAAGCGCGGGCCTTGCAAAGAATGTCTCAGTTTGTTGACAAAGCTCAAGCCCTCGGCGCCATCAGATTCTCTGATTAGGCTTCAAAACAGAGGCAGTCTGTTGTATTCGTCAGACGAACTCGTAGTTGTGCTGAAATTTTTACACAAGTGTTGAAGTAGTGCTCGCTAAGCGAAGAAATTTTAAGCAGCCTGCTGAGGGAGACTGTCGTAAATGCTGGTCAAGTGCTGCGAGAGCGTGAGCTATTCAAGTGTTCAATGTCTGAGCATCACGAGAAGCTGTTGGAGATCATGCTGACAAAGTTCTTCCGCACTCTATTCACTAATTGTGCCCTGAAGATAACGGACAAGAACTACATCGCAAAAGTTTTTTCATAGAAGCTCCTGTCACGAAAGCTCCACAAACTTTAAATCCATATGATGGCAATAAAAGTGTTTGTTGGGTAGTTATTAGAGCCGATATAGTTTTTTTATTCCGCACTGACATACAAAACATATGTAATAATAGCAGAAGGAAAATGAATCTTTATAGTAGTACATATAAAAGCTGTGGTTTTCGCTCTATCTTTTTTTTATGTGCCAGAGGCAATTCGCAGCGGCCTGTACGCGTCTGTGTCGGCGGTAAACGCCCGCAGATGTAAAACGATAGAATCGGTACCGATAAAAAAATAACGTGATATACAGTTATGCTACAGCGCACGCCGCAGTAGAGCGTTCTGTATTTCTATTCTGGGGTAGCACCGCCAACTGGTGGTGAGCGAAGGAACTAGGCGCGACGACCGATTGCGTGCCTTCTCGGCGCCGATGGCCAGGCATGAAGTATATGGGAGGCTATGACCCGGTAAGCAAGCGGACGTCAGCGCAAACGCCAGACCACCGACACCGCGGATACAACAACCGAATCTCCAGACCGAGGCCAGCGCAAACGACAGACTACCGACACCGCGGGTATAGCAACCGAAGCTCTAGACCGGAACCAGTCATCATGCAACGTGCGGGGAACAGAAGTCAGCGACCAGCCGAATTGTACAACACACCTTGGAAGATGATCGATACACACCTGCGCACTCGTGCTACATTGTGCGCACGGTGCGGCAGATTCGGAGCCTATCCCGCGACTATCGGAAATACGAACAACAAAATCGCTACCAATCTTGCTCCTCCCACCACCGCCCTCGCAGCGAGGAGAACGGCCACCACTGGTGAAGCAGTGGTCGCAACCACAAGGATGAGTGGAGGAAATCGACGAAAGAGTCGAGGCCTCCTATGACCTTCCTCAGCGACAAAAGGTACACAAGCTGCCACAACAGCCGTCACAGGAATGAATACGTTACCGTTGAAAGAGACCGCTATGTGCAGCTACTCGGGTTTAGATCCGACCAACGCGAGCGCTGCTACTCCGTCGAGGACCTCACAACCCCGACCCGGTCGTATGCGACGGCACGTAAGGGTATTTATCAATGGCAAAGCAGTCATTCTTGTGGCGGCTATTGTGGTAGCTTGTGTCCGTTTTGTGGCTGTGGAAGGTCATAACAGGCCTCGACTCTGCTGTCAATATGTTGTACTCATGCTTGTGGTTCCGACCACTGATTTGCCGGTGGTGGTCGTTCTCCTTGCTGCGGCGGCGACGGCCCCGAGCCCAACCCGGTCGTATGCGTCTGCACCATTTTCTTCGAGCAAAAGGCTCACCTTCGTTGACCGGCACACCTATTTCCCGATAACTACACCAGAGAGACCGCCACCGCCCCAGATGCCGAACGACTCCATGTAAGACGACTTAAGTCAAAATCGGCCAAAAGTGCGTACCGGCTGCGGCACTGTCATGATATATATATATATATATATATATATATTCTGGTGGAGGTGCGGGGTATGATTCCAAGCCCCACACGCGCCAGGGAAGGTAGCCCGGATCCCCGAAGTTTGGAGCGAACGGAATTAACGCCTGTCCACCAACGGACAAGTCGCCGCATACGAGGTGAGGCCCTCGAGTTTGGTCCTCTCGTCGATTCACCAAGGGCAGCGGCGGCAGTCAGTCTAGGAGCCAGTGCGATGGCTACTCAAGTGATCCCTCCTCACGTCGTCGTTGACTCACCCCTGACGCCAGAATCCTTTCACGGAGACACATTCGAGGATGCCGAGGACTGGCTCGAAAAGTTTGAGCGTGTCGCCAGATGTAACGGTTGGGACGAAACAAAGAAACTCCGGTATGTGTACTTCGCGCTGGAGGAATCTGCACGCACGTGGTTTCAAAACCACGAAGCGTCGTTATCATCGTGGAACGACTTCCGACGAGAGCTGCTTGCAACGTACCCGAGCACGGACCGCAGAGAGAGGGCAGAAGCCGCTCTTCAGGCGAGGAACCAGCGGAACAATGAAAGTGTGACCGTGTACATTGAAGACATGTCCCACCTCTTCCACCGAGCCGAGCCAAACATGGCTGAGGACAAGAAATTGGGGCACCTAATGCGCGGTGTGAAACAGGAGCTCTTTGCCGGCCTGGTTCGTAATCCGCCCCGCACTGTAGCCGAATTTCGATCAGAGGCGACGACGATGGAGAAGACACTGCAGCAGCCTGCGAGGCAGTACAACCGAGATGTTAGCGTCACATCATTTGACGTTGGGTCAGGAGCCCTCCCCAACAACATGGACATCCTATGCGAAATGGTGAGATCCGTCGTAAGCGAAGAGCTGCAGAAACTTCAGCTGGCCGAAAGCCCTCCTATGGTGTCCTCACTTGCCGATGTCATACGCGAAGAAGTCCGGCAAGTTATTTGTGAACCAGAGCCTCAGGTACGGCCCCTAGCACAACCGGAGCGTCAGCCGCGGATATCATACGCCCAAGCTTTACGGCAGAACATTGGACGCGCTGACTATGCCCGAACTACCGCTACGCCCCAGGTGATTCCTCGCAGTATGCCGCCCATGCCGGAAGAAAGACCACGTAAAAGCGATGTATGGCGTACTCCAGACCGGCGTCCCCTCTGCTACCACTGTGGCGAGGCTGGTCACCTGTATCGGGAATGTCAGTATCGCCGAGTGGGACTGCGTGGCTTCTCCGTGAATGCGCCTTGCCCTCGAAACGGTGAGCGCCCTTACGAGATAGAAGCATTTTTATCTACGCGCCGCAACATTCCGTACCCCCAACAACATGAGCCTCAATCGGCAGCGCCTATGCGTTATTGGTCACCGAGTCCGCGTCCGTCCTCCATGTCACCGAGGCGTCGCTCACCAAGTCCGCGACGGGAAAACTAGAGCCAGCGACCTGTGCAGGCAAGGCCGCTGACGCCGGGAAAACCGAAGGCCCTCCATCGCCAATCCGACAAGACGACGGCAGTGACTGAACGACGAACAAGTGCGGGGATGACGCCGTTACTTCTGAGTTGCGTGTCATCATCGACGACTTCGAAGTGACTGCGTTGATAGACACTGGTGCGGACTATTTGGTTATTAGCAGTGTACTCGCCAGAAAACTGAAGAAGGTATTGACCCATTGAACTGCATCTCCAATACGTACAGCCGGAGGACACTTAGTCGACCCCATAGGAATGTGCACAGCAAGAATCGGAATTGGAGGCTTTATATACGCCAACAGCTTTATTGTTCTTCCTGAGTGTTCCCGTGACCTGATACTGGGCATGGACTTTTTGCAAACGAATGGCGCAATTATCGACTTTCAAGAATCTCGCTTGTTGTTTTCTACAGAAAATGCTGTTGCCATTTCTGATACGGAAGAGCCACATATTTCCTCTGCGTATTGTGGACGACCACGTGACAGTGCCAGCGCGGTGCAGTGTGACTGTTGATGTAAGGAGTGACGTATTTCGTGACTACGAGGGACTTGCAGACGGAAATATCGGGCTGCTACTGGAAAAGAAAATATGCGTAGCAAGAGGCATAGTTCACCTGCGTAACGGATGTGCGGATGTCCTCTTGACTAACTTTGGCAATGAGGCACGACCCGTGGCGAAGGGAACAGCTATAGCGTCTCTTCATGACTATGCACAACTTGCGGATGTGTCAACCCTCGGTGCAGCATCACCAGCTTCTGCCACTTTAGACAGTGTCCTTGCCTCTATCGATATTGACCGACAGCTGTCATCACCACAAAGAGATAAGATTGTGAGCTTGGTCACAGAGTTTGCTGAATGCTTTTCGATTTCATCGAAAGTCCGTCGTACTCCCGTCGCAAAACAACGCATTATAGTCGAAGAACCCGTAAGACCAGTATGCCAACACCCGTACCGAGTGGCTCCAAAATAAATAAATAAATAAATTATGGGGTTTTACGCGCCAAAACCAGTTCTGATTATGAGGCACGCTGTAGTGGGGGACTCCGGAAATTTGGACCACCTGGGGTTCTTTAACGTGCTCATAAATCTAAGTACACGGGTGTTTTCGCATTTCGCCCCCATCGGGCTCCAAAATAAAGAGAAGCAATAAGAAGTCAAGTACAGGAAATGCTCAAGGACGATGTAATACAGCCATCCAAGAGCCCGTGGGCATCTCCGGTAGTCCTGGTCAAAAAGAAGGATAACACCCTACGATTTTGTGTTGATTACAGGAAGCTCAACCTCGTGACGAAGCGGGATGTTTATCCACTTCCACGCATCGACGACACCTTGGACAAACTACGAAATACCTACTTCTTCGCTTCTTTGGATCTCAAAAGCGGATGCTGGCAGGTCGAAGTGGACGAGCGAGATCGCGAAAAAAAAACGGCATTTGTGACACCGGATAGTCTATACGAGTTTAAGGTGCTTCAATTTGGTCTGTGTTCTGCGCCCGCCACCTTCCAGCGGATGATGGACACTGTTCTCTCCGGACTGAAATGGCAGTCGTGCCTCGTCTACCTTGATGATGAGTGGCCTTCTCCAGTACATTCGAGCAGCAGGTGCAGCGACTGAGAGCAGTTCTGGACTCTATTCGCACGGCGGGGTTGACCATAAAACCCAAAAATGCCACTTCGGCTTTCGCGAGCTCCGCTTTCTGGACATGCCGAATATCTGGCGAAATTGCTGGGTGAATGATAGCCAGTCCGAAAAGTCACTTTCGTGGTTAAAAAACCGTGTCTTCGCAACTTCGGTTAAGTAAAAAGCGACATACCGGAATTAGTGCGTGTCGTCCCAATGATTGGCGTCGCTGGCTCTGTTGTAGTGATCGAGCCAATCTTCGACGTCGTCGCCGCGGAGGCCGGCAAAGACGGGAGGATCTCGGTGTGTGGTGTTCACCATCCAGGTAGGCCCAGCGGGCTGAGCAGAGCTGGTAGCAGCACTGGTGAACGGGTTGGTTTCTGCCATCACCATAGTAGGCGATAACAAACGACGACCGGATCGGAGCTCCAGGGGAATCGGGAAAGTTAGAGGACGTGGGAATCGAAGCACTCTCCACCACTTGTGAGACGTCGGCCGATGCGATGCCTTTATTTCCGAGCAGCCGCCCGAGTCGGAGACGAAGCACCGCACTAAACAAAAGATGATGATGAGTGGTATGTACAGAGGACGACGGAGGAGGAGGAGGTAATAACTTTATTGAGTCCTGAGGAACCCCTCCCCACCCACTCTTTGTTTAGTGGTCGGCAGGGGTCGCGGGCCGCACCCACGTTGGGACGGGAAGCCCGTGAGCCTCCGCCCTTTCGTGAGCCCTCTGGACAGCCCGGAGCTGGGTCTGGTGGTCATCGCTTCGCAGGGCGTCCTCCCAGTCTTCTTCTTTACGGAACATGGTGCCGCTTAACGCGGATCATTGCCAGAGCATGTGCGCTAGCGAGCAGTATGATTTGCCACAATCCGGACATTGCGCCTCGACCTCTGGTGAATAAAGGCTCAGTCTGCCTCTCGAGGGGAACGACCCTGTCTGAAGCATTCTGAATATCGATGACTGTGGTCTATTGAGTTTAGCGTGGGGGTTCTGGAAGGCCCTCCTCGACAGCTGATAGTGCGTTGTTGTTTCGTTGAAGATGAGCAGCGGGTCTCGGTGCTCCCCTCCCTCCCCGCCACTTCGCTCGCCACGATCGCTGCGGTGCGTGAGTCCTCGCGCGCGGCCGTGCGCCAGCTCGTTGGCGTTGGGAAAGTCGGGGTGCACATCGGCCCCCATGTGGGCCGGAAACCATTTGACGATGTGATGACCCGCGGCTCCCGCGTTGCCGAGGACGGCCGCCGCTTCCCGCGATATGGAGGCCGAGGCGAATGCTCTGGCCGCCGATCGCGAATCTGTGTACACGTAAGGACGTTCGGGGTCCCTCATTGCCATGGCTATTGCCACCTGTTCGGCCACTTCGGACGTTACCCCCTTGACCGATGCCGCGTTAATGATCGTCCCATCCCAGCTTATCGAGACGGCAGCGTACCGTTCGCTGCGCCCATACTGGGCCGCGTCTACAAATTCCGCCAGTCACGGGCAGTTGGCGGTCGATTTCAGTAGTGCTCGGGCCCTCGCCTTTCGGCGCCCCTCGTTGAATTGCGGGTGGACGTTTCTCGGAAGCGGTTCAACCTTGTAAGTGCCCCTGACCGACGCGCTGAGCGCGACCTTGCGTGCGTTGCACTCTGCCTATGCATTTATGCCTGCTTCTTCTAGGATGCGTCTGCCGGCCCTGGTGGTCGACAGCCGCACGACCTGTGCCTTGGTCTGTGCTTCGATGATTTCTGCTAGCGACTTGTGGACCCCTAACTGATCGAGCCGCTCTGTGCTTGTAGTAACTGGAAGACCTAGCACCCTTTTGATGCTCTTGCGCATCAGTGTCTCTATCTTGGCCGCGTCTCTCTTTGTCCATTTTAGCGCCGAGCCTACGTAATTTACGTGACTCATGAGGAAGGCGTGGTAAAGTCTGATGAGACTGCTCTCGCTGAGCCCTCCCCTGTGGTTGGTCACCCTGAGGATCGGCCGGAGCATGTTCTCCGTTTTGGACGTGAGTTTCATGACGGTTTGCGTGTTACCGCCTTTAGCCTCAATTAGCAGCCCCAGGATTCTTATAATGTCCACTCTTGGGATCGGCTGGCCGTCGGTCGTATGTAATTTGATTGGGATTTGATCGATCGCGTCAAACTCCTCATGCCCTGTTTCGAGGGCCTGTACAACAACAGCTCCGATTTGCTGGGTGAGAGGCGGAGTCCCGTTTCCATCAGGTACTCTTCCATTGTGTCCAGCGCCTCTTGGAGAGCCCGCTCGACATCTGCGTCGGACCCTCCCGTGCACCACACCGTAATGTCGTCTGCGTACAGGGCGTGATTGACATTGGTCACTCTCGTCAGCCGGTCCGAGAGCCCTTCATTGCTCAATTGAATAATAGTGGGGAGAGCACCACCCCTTTTGGGGTGCCCTTCGCACCCAGCGTGTACCAATCGGACGTGGCCTGTCCTATTTTGATCGTGGTCTTCCTGTCTCTGAGGAAGGAGCTTATGTAAGAGTGGAATTTCTGAACGAGCTCCATCACCGAGATCGTTTCCAGTAGAAATCTGTGTTTGACCGTGTCGAACACTTTCGTTAGGTCCAGGGCCAGTATGCTCCTGGTGTCTCTGGTCATGCCGTCGATTATATGCTTCTTGAGTAGTAGCATTACGTCCTGTGTGGAGAGGCCCGGTCTGAAGCCCACCATGTTGGGTGGGAAGAGGCCCTCTCTCTCTATGTACCGCGATACTTGGTTATGTATGGCATGTTCCGCTGTCTTGCCCACGCACAAGGTTAGCGATATCGGCCGTATGTTCTCCGCCGCAAGTGGTTTACCGGGTTTCGGTATTAGTATGACCGAGGGCTCTTTCCAGACCTCGGGTACTCGTCCCGTTTCCCACGCTCTGTTGATTTCTTCAGTGAGCTTCTCGACCGACTTTCCGTCTAGGTTTCTCAACAGTTTGTTCGAGACCCCGTCCGGGCCCGTCGCCGAGTGTCCGTTGAGGCCTTGTAAGGCATCCCAAATTTCTGATTCCGTGAAGGGCGCGTCGAGTTCTTCGACCTCTGCGCCAGTGCATTGTGGATAGTCGCCGTTGCCCGACGGGCTCAGTGGCAAGTACGTCTCCGCCAGCTCCTTTAGGAGCTCGCTCTCAGTTTTGCCCTGCTCCTTTTCCTTGTATAAAATCCTATCGATTGCCAATCTCTGATTACCTTTGGATTGCCTGTCGTCTAACAGTTTATTTAGGAGGTTCCATTTGCCTCCGGCTCTCATTTGTCCGTCTATCGACGCGCACACCTCGTTCCACTGTTGCTTTGAAAGCTCGATCGAGTGCGCTTCGATTTCCCTGTTTAGTGCAGCTATTTTCTTTCGCAGTCTGTGATTAAGTCCTTGCGTTTTCGACCTGGCCGTGATTGAATTCTTTGCCTCTAATAGGTGTGCCAATCTCGCGTCCATCCTTTCCACGTTCAATTCGGTTTGGACGACCCTCGTCGCGGTGCTAACGTCCTCTTTGAGCCTTCGAAAGAGGCTGTCTAGGTCCGCGTATTCGCTTTTGTCTTCCTTCCTTATTTTGCGGAAGGCGTCCCAGTCGGTGACCTTAAATTCTCTCGGTGGTGCCGCCCTGATGGGGATCGTCACCACCAGAATGTAGTGGTCGCTGCCGAGGTTCTCGTGCAGGTTGCGCCATTCGGCCCCTCGCACGTTTTTGACGAAGGTCAGGTCGGGCGTCGTATCCCGCGCCACCGACGTGCCTAGTCGAGTCGGATAGCGGGGGTCCGTCACCAGCTCTAGCGAGCACTTAGTGACTGCCTCCAATAGCCACTCTCCCTTGGGCATTGGCCTTGCGTAACCCCAGGCTTCGTGGGGCGCGTTAAAATCTCCAGCCACTATTAGTGGGGCCCCCCTGGCCATTGAGGTCGCCTTCGTTATTATCGATGCGAACGACTGTCTGTGGTCAGAGGGCGAGCTGTAGACGTTCACTACGAATACGCTGTTTTTCAGCCAACCGTTCGGTATGATTTCGATCGCGGTTGCCTCCACTTTCACGTTGCCTAATTTCAAATCTCGTTCCTGGAAAGAGCATTTGTTCGCGACGAGGGTCGCCAGTCCGCGTTTACCCTGTTCGAATTTCGACGAGCCGACCCGGTATCCGGGCAGGGTCGCCTCGCTACCCAAAGTTTCTTGTAAGATTATGACGTGCGGTTTGTCCGCCTGTGAGGCAAGGAACTGCAGCAGCGGAGCCTTGCGCTTTTTGAAGCTAGTGCAATTCCACTGCCACACGACCAGCTCTCTAGTTGTGTTGTTCGCCATGATTGACACCTTGGATTTGTTTAGCACCTGGAGGTGTCATGTGTGCTTCGATACGTGTCACTCTTGTCGCGAGCGCTACCATGCTTTCCGTTAGTTGCTGGACCATTAGCTGCAAAGAGCTAATCGACTGCTGAATTCCCAATAGGATGCTACTGGACTCGGGTTCCGCCAGGTTTCCCTCCTCCGTCAGAGGAGAGGCCCTGCGTTTGACCGAGCGAACCGACTGCTCCCCTTGCGGGGTCGGTGTATCTTGCGACACCTGCTGCTGCTGTTGTTCGACTAGCTGGGGAGTGGAACCTTGTTTCCGAAACGATTCGAAATCCGCCCTCAT